>NW_019236310.1:110592-128721 GCF_002742605.1 Olea europaea var. sylvestris
CAATAAATTAATTGTGACCTTTATTTATATATTTGTGACCATTAATGGTCACAAATATATAAATAAAGGTCACAATTAATTTATTGATCACATATTATCGAATTAATTAGTCACAGTTTATTTCGAGGTCACAAATTAAAAAATTTATAAGTCACAGTTTATTTCATCGGTAAAAAATCAAAAAATATTATAGGTCACAGTTCATTTATTGGTCACAAATTTTTAAATTAATTGATTATAAATTATTTTTTAGTCAATATTATCAAATTTTTAGGTCACAATTAGATAATTGGTCACATATGACAAAATAATTAGTCACATATCACCGCCACCAATGCTATCGCCAGTTGTAACCACCATCTCCTTGCGACAATTGCTACCATCACCACCATTGTCGACCTTCACCATCACCATCACCATTGTCGACCACCACCACCACCATCGTTAACACCACCAATCACTTACCATGACAGTTGCCCCATATGACATATACATGGTATCAAATAACTATTCATGTTACGTAAGGCGACTATTATAGTGAATGATTATGAATAACATTACTCTAATATATTGGTAGGTGAACAATAGGAAATTCCTGAAAATAGAAAGAGAGAAAGAGAAAGAACTTAAATTAGAATAGATGGCATTTTAACTTCTTTTTCCTTTTTAATACTTTCTCCATAATCCTTTCAATTACGGTCGAGTTATTATTTATTATACCATGATAGAAAACAATAGCTAGATATATCACAATGTTTATAAATTAGCTTCACTCATTTTATTGTTAATATCATCCTATAATTTACAAACAAACAAGTATCCCGATCTGTGTCATTTCAATTGTAATATAAATGCGTATAATTAGCCAATGACATATGACAATTTTTTCCAGTATTTATGTATGTACATTTTGTGTGAACACGATAACGTACAAACCTTAACTAACCTCAAAATTGATTGTTCATTTTAGTTTTATTTCTTCCTGTGCCACAGCTGCCATATGTCATAAGTGTCATATATAGAATCAAGCGTGTCACCTAAACTTGAAACATTGGATAGTAAATTTATTTGTAAGTTACTTATTTTAGAGCATCTTAAAAGTTACTTTGGAAAAAAAATTGATATAAAATGAGTTAATCGGACATATTTGATGACAAAAATAACTCTCTAAATATCTTTACTCACTTCATTTTTAAGTATATTTTAGGGCTTGTTTGATTTTCATTAATTTATTTTATGATTTGTTACTTGAACATTTTTAATCACATATTTATATAATGAAATATTTTACATATTCTCCCAAAATTTTTCTATACTTTTTAATCATACATATTTCTAAAATTACTATTCAAAACTCATTTTCTTACCAATTAATGGGAATCAAACATGCACTTAATAATTTAAAATAGAATTGAATGATTGTATTTTTGGCCAATCTCGATTCTTGCAATGTGGAGTTTTCATTACTCATCTTAGGGTTTAGACAAATTTGATTTTTACTGCAAAGCTTGTGAATTTAGCATTCAGTTTAATCAGTTAAATTATCAACGTTAATTTAATTGCAGTCTACGTATTGGTACCTTTCTTCACAAAAGAATAAAAAAGAAAAAAAGAAAAAAAAAATAAGGTAGAACGGAAAGAAGAAAAGAATGAAACTGAATATAAAAGGTGGAGATTCCTACAAACTTTCGTAGATAGTAACATTTAGCAGATACATAATCACGCATACTCACATCACGTTGGAAAACACTGATGTTTTGCCATTATGGGAAAAAATGGTTTGCTTTAATCAAAATGGAGGGGAAATTGCCATTTGATCCGATCATTTTTCTACGATTGCCTTCGACCATTTAAAAGAGTTAAAAGTTCAAATAGAAATTTTATTACCATTCGTCAAAATTGCCCTTATATTCAACAAAGATAGGACAAGATTGGAAAAAATAAAAATAAATAAACAAATAAATAAAAATTCACCTTGTCTTTTAATCGGGATCCGATCGAAATTGTCATCCTCAAAGTCTACTCAACGCCGATCACCATAAAACTCGATCATTATCTTTAACAATTTTTATTTTTATTTTTTTGTGAGATTATGAGATTGATTAGCCATTTTACATGTTTTGTGAATTTGCGTATTAAATTGCTATTTATGATGCTTATTCTTCATTATTTAAGTAGATTATTGGTTTTAAGATAAATTTTAGCCAAAAAAAAGGAAAAAAGAAGCCGTATGTTGCGGAAAATGGCCATTTCCGACAGTCAACCCATTTATGTTCTTTTTTTTTTTTTTTTTTATCTCATTTGGGCACACTGTAAAAAACGGGAAATACATCCAAACAGCTTAAATAAAAGGAAGGTTTTTAAAAATAGACTAAGAAATGAAAATATTTGAAAGATAGTCTGCAAACAATCATTTTCCCAAAAATACCCCTTATAGAAAAAATGCAACCAAAGTCACTATAATGTATAAAAACCTTCAAATAGGTCCTCAAGAAAATATAGACCAAAAATCTTTAATTAATTTAAATCCCAATATTATAGAAAATTTTATTGATCTAAGAAATGCAACAGAAAATGAATTAAATTATTTAGAAGAAGAACTCAAAGGATTCTTTACAGAATATTTAGATCCAAAATTAAAAAATAAAAATATTTCTATAGATAATAATACAATCAAAACAGAAAATGATATATATAAATTAATTCTTAATTTGAGAAGAAGAATTAAAGAATTAAATAAAATCATTAAAGAAAAAATATTAATAAAAAATAGTGAATTTTATAAATTTTATTGTGACATTTTAGATACTTATAAAGATTTTAATTGGCTCAAAAATATTAACCCCTCTGCTGCACACTCCGAAGAAATGGTATCAGAGCCATGTTACGAACCAAAAATTATGATGAATATAGTAGATGAAGAAAATATAATTGAAGAATTTTTGAGAAAAGTTGAAAAACATAAAAAACTTAGTTATCCTTATTTGCCTAAAAACATCACAAATGAAAATTTTGGAGATATACATAAAAGACTAGAAAATCTAGAACATAATTTACAAATAGGAAATGCTCTTTTAGATAAAAGTTTTAAGGGAAAAGATAGGATTATAATTAATCCACCTCAAGATTTTAGGATAATACAAAAAGAAAATAATAAAGGGAAAAAACATGAAGAAAAACAATATATGATAACAGATGTAGAAGAAATAGAACAAAAATTCTTAGAATCTACAGGAGAGGAGTATGAAGAATATAAAAAACAGTTAGAAGAATTAACTGAAAAAATAGAAAATATAAAGATGAATACTAATCCATCCTCAAGTCAGAATATAAAAGTAGAATTTAGTGGTAATGAAGAACAAGATTATCCTTATGGTACTACAATACCACTTAAGGATGGTATTAACCAATATAGAAAAACACAGAAAAGATAAGAAAACAATTCATAAAAGAAATAAATCCAATGAAATCCTATAATGAACCAATCCACACAACAGGAATATGGTTATATTTAGACTGTGTAGATAAAAATAAGGCTATTGAAACATGGATGAAAAGTACAGATTTAGCAATACAATTTAATAAATGGAAAACATATATAGCTTTTGAATTTATAGAACATACATTCAGAGGAATTATTTCTGAATGGTGGAGAAAGTTACCAGAAATTATTAAAGAAAGAATAAAATATGGAGCAAATAGAACTGAGGTATTAGATAATAGAAATACTTTAAATGAACAAAATATATAGGAGATATTAAAAAGATTCGAAAAAATCTTAAGAACGGAATTCTTAGGAGATAGACATACTTTTAATGAAGAAGAAAGAAAACAAGATGAATATAATCAGGGAATGATTGCAATGGAAAATTTGAAGATATGTGATATGTGTGAGTTAGAAAGATATACATATAAATTTGAAGAATTATATTATATACTTAATCAAGGAGATTATCAGGAAAATAAACCTATATTAAGATCTTATTTTACAAAATTACCATTCCCATGGGGAATTAAGTTATTAAAAGAATATGAGAAATTATTACCTCTAGGAAAAGAGAAAGGAGTTGAAATAGATAGTCTTCGAAGCAGAATTGAATTCACAAGAAGAATGATAGGTATGTGGTGTAGAGAAGCACTAGAAAATAAGAAAACTTATAAAATAAGAAAGAATTCATTATGTTCTTATAAAGATAATGGCCAAACTGAAAAATTTGGATGCCATAAGAAGAAATATAAATCATATAAGAAATATAAGAGAAAATTCAAAAATTATAAAAAATTCAATAAAAGGAATTTTAAATCATATAAAAAATATTTCAAGAAAAGAAATTAGAATAAAAAATTTAAACCAAGAAACATTAAAAAATGTAGATGTTTTATTTGCAATGAAGAAGGACACATTGCCCCTCAATGTCCTAAAAAGAAAGATAGACAAAATATAAAAACTTTTAGGATTTATGAAAAATTTCAAGAAGATAGTGACATAGAACCAATTGAATATTTTGAAAATCTAAAGAGTGAATGCAGTAGCATTTATGAATTAGATACATCCTCATCAGAAGAAGATTATAAGGAGATAGTATATATGAATCAGGAGATACAACAATCAGAAATAGAAATTGAAACAACTGAAGAAGTTGAAGATTCTATAGAAGGTATTAATCAAGAAATTACCTTTGATATTAAAAAATACGCAGGAATTACTAAAAAGATATTAGATTTACAGGAAAAAAGATGTATTCCATCAAGGATTCTTAGGAATTTTACCAAGAGTGAATAAAACAATTGTAAGTATGAATTATAAAGAAATGTCTATCAATATAGAAGATACTATAGGAAAAACAAGAATTCCTATAATTACAAAAGAATGGGTAAAACAAAAATTATCTAAAATCCCAGAGAATGTAAGAAATAAATTAAAATGTATTGAATTAGGAGGAGTCCAGATAATGATAAAAGAATTCTTTAGAGAAGGCATGAATATACCAATAGAAATCTACTGTATGGATAATAGAATCTTACAAGATCCTATAGATGCTCTATTAGGAACAGTTGTAGGAAACTTAGTCTATCAGAAAATAATATTTACAGTAAAATCAAATTATGCAATAGCTTTAAATGATGAAAATATTGACCAAAGTTTTAATCTATACTATAGAATTGGAAACTTGAAAATGTTACGAAAAAGTAAGGCTATTAGTATAAGCATAAAATCAATTTTTGCTTTTAGTACTAGCCATCATAATAATCTAAGAAAAATAACTGATAACATTATCATACGTAAAGATTTTGAGGAATTAGCACAATATATACCTCCTAAAAAATACCAAGAACATGAAGTAACGATACCAGAACAAATAATGCTTGATTTTCATAAACAAGCAAAAGAAATTAATTCTGAAGGAAAATTAATAAGAAAAAATAGTGTCAGCTTAGAAGGAGATAATCTTATTGCAAGATTTCACTCTAGACAAGACTCTAGGATAAGCAGACTTAAAAACTTAAGTATTGCTGAACCATCAAGTTCACAATGTTACATTAAGACAAGATATATAAATCAAGAAGGGTTTAAGAAGAATCTTCTTGTTCTCATAGATACTGGAGCAGATAAAAGTCATGTAAATGCCAAGTTTGTTAATCATTTAATAGATTTTGAAATACCAGAATCATATATATTTAAGGATTATTTGGGAAATAATCTTGAAATAAGAAAATATATTAATTTCCCTCTTATACTTGTAGGAGAGAACCAGAAAGAATATATTAAAGAAATAATTTTATACAAAGATGAGTTATATGGAGTAGAACGTTCACCTATTCTACTAGGAATGAACTTTCTTGAGAAATATAGTCTTTATAAAATTTGTCAAAGATATTTAAAAATAACAGTTGATGATAACCCAATCATCATACCAAGAATAGATGAAAATATGAAATCATTGTTATCATGGAAAGAGTAATAAGTACTAATCCCATGAGTCCATATATTGAAATTACACTCAATATAAAAAGCCATTGTAGAATTAAATTTCATGCTTACTTAGATACAGGAAGTACAATAAGCCTATGCTTACCAAATGTATTACCATCTGAATACTGGAAATACAATTCAAAGAAAATAGTCACTGCTACAACAGCAGGTGGAAATAAGATAATATATAGCAAGTATGCTACGCAAGTACCTTTTCTAATTTCTTTTAGAGAAGTATTTGTTGACACAATATACATGTCAACCACAATAGGATGTGATATTTTATTAGGACAAAATTTCCTATTAAAATATGCACCATTTATACAATATATTGATAAGTATATGTTCACAACACCTTGTGCACATAAAATATTTACACCAAAAATAAATAAAGCTGTTACACTTGCATATAGGGATATAAACCATTAGAGTTCTTCAACCCAACGTGGTGGATGTTGGAGTACAGAAAAATTTAAACCAGTTACAGTCTTAAAAATGACAACAGAAAATAGGTTGGAAAAATTGAAAAAAGAAATTTCTGAAACATATTCTGAAAATCCATTAGAAAAATGGAATACAGACAAAGTAAAGGCAAAGATAGAATTAATCAATCCAGACACTATAGTAAGAATCAAACCTATGAAATATAGTGTTGATGATCAAAAAGAATTTAAAAACCAGATAAAAGAATTACTAGAAGCCAGATTAATCAGGCCTAGTAAAAGCCCACATAGCAGCCCAACCTTTATGGTTAGAAAACATAGTGAGATAAAAAAAGGAAAAACCAGAATGGTGATAAACTATAAAAAAATTAAATGAAGTTACTAAGTTTGATGGATATTACTTACCAAATAAGGATACCCTTATTAAACAAGTACTGAACAAAAAGATATTTTCAAAATTTGATTGTAAGTCAGGGTTTTGACAAATCATGCTTACAGAAGAAAGTAAACCATTAACTGCATTTAGTACCCCCAATCCTTTAGGACAATACGAATGGAATGTAATGCCATTTGGGTTGAAAAATGCACTACAGATATTCCAAAGAAGAATGGATGAGGTAATCAAACCTATTACTCATTTCTGTATTGCATATGTAGATGATTTACTTATTTATTCAAATAATATTGATGAACATATTGAACATCTTGAGAAATTTTGTTATATTATGAAAAAACATGGTATTATACTTTCTCAAAAGAAAGCTGAGATAACTAGAACAAATATAGAATTTTTAGGATTATTTATTAAAGAAGGAGAATTGCAATTGCAATCCCATATTGGAGAAAAATTTTAAGAATTTTCTGAAAAAATCAAAGATAAAAATTGTGCTAAATTAAAAAAATTATTTTCTTTCAAAGTTAAGAAAAAATATTATGTGGTTTTGGGAAGAACAAGATTGCAAAAATATAAGGAAAGTTAAAGAAGAATTAAAAATATTGTCCAATCTTGTAATACCACAAGAAGAAAATTTCTTTATCCTTGAAACTGATGCTTCAAATCATTATTGGGGAGCAGTGTTAAAGGTGAAAAAGAATCATAAAAAATATAAATGTGAAAAAGATTGTTCTTGTCCTGAGATACTTGCAGGTTATACATCAGGGACATTCAAAGAAGTTGAAACAAGATATGAGACGAATAGAAAAGAACTCATTGCTGTGAAAAGAGGAGTTCAGAAATATGAGGATTATCTATACCAAAGAAGTTTTTGATCAGAACTGATAAACTCAAGTTAAAGCATTTTTGAAAAATAATGTTGATCCATCTATTATCAATAGATATATTATTAGGATACAAATTTGGTTTTCATATTTCAAATTTGATATTGAGTATGTAAAAGGTAAAACTAACTTTCTTCCTACTTATCTTAGCAGGAATGGAGCTAGAACAATTAAGGACAAAAGTCCAAATATTTGAGATAAAAGTTTCCTATTTGGAAACCCAAATTCAAAATATCCAAGATAGCCTTCAAGGCAAAAATATAGCCCTTGAGGCAGAAGTTACTTGTACCAAGACTAGTATCTCTTCGCAGAGACTTGTGAATACTAGTGCTCTCCCCGAGGATAAAGGAAAAGAAAAGAAGGTAATAGGAACCCCTTCACAGGGAATACTCAGACCTATTACTGGTAATAAAGATATTCAAGACATCAAAAAAGAAGATAGCTCTTCACAGAGCCAAACTCAATCTAAACTTTCTATTGAAAGGATAGATCCAAAAGATATTGTCAAGATATGCCATGAAGCAAAAATTCCCAGAAAAAATAACCATGAAGAAGTAACACTCTTTATTGTTATCTTCAATATTTTATCAGATTGGTATCTGGAGATCGGAAAGTGGATGAAGACTCTCCACTATTCAAAATACAACAAGATAAATTTTTATCCAGGAGCACCAACCAATTGGGTTCGAAATTGCTTTGAAATAGGAAATATACTCTGTATATATCCTAGCAAAGATCTCAAAGAGATAGTTCAACTTCCAGCCAACATCAGGAAAGCTGTTAAAAGATATACTAAAGTTGTTAAAACAACAAATATATATATCAGATTCTATTCAGCAACCATGGAGTGGGATCCTATTTTTGAATATATGCATCCATCTTTCCATGTGATTAAAATGGAAATCACAAATCAACATTTTTTACCAACCAATCAAAAGGTTGTTAAAAATGGATATCAAGATATTCTAAATATGATGCCCTATAGAAGAGCAAAAGGGTATAAAGAGATATTTGAACATGTAACTCAGATAATTACTGAGAAAGAAAAAATATGGGTTTACCCATCTGAAGATCATATTATTTATTCCAATGCAAGGATGGATACCAAAGAAGAAGATATTTGTTATCTCGATCATTTATTATCCACAATTATATCCAACCAAGTGCACGGATCAGAGGATATGGCTAAAGAATTATGCAAATTACTTTGGAATTACAGTGATCACCATTGTGAATACTGTGTAGTTGAAGATATGAGTCAAGCATCCCTTAATGATGAAGAATTCCCTGCAAAATTCTTTGATTCAAAAATGGAAAAGTGATGGTGACTAAAGTAGCCCTTTATCACTACTTTAATAAAGAAATTTATTAAAGAAAAACTATGGCTACTAGAAGACAGAAGATAATACAAGAAAAGTCTCTATAATTGTGACTACTTCCCACCAATAGTTACAAGTGGCAGACAAACTCAAAAGATAAGGCATCTAATTTCAAAAGAAGAGGTCCACCCAACAAGAAGATAATGAAGAATTCGGTGGAGATAAGATGGCCTAGCTACCCAACAAAGAAAGGTGGAAAACACCTGTCCAAGATAAGATTCCAAAATCTCCTATAAAAAGGGGCATGAAGGAAGGATGAAGATATCTCGAAATAGCTGATCTCTTAAACATATCTAAGAGAAATCTTCTGTAATCTGTATACACCACTTGTATTCAGAAAAATATTAGATAACTTGAGGATAGGAAAGCGTGTAATAAGATAATCACTTATGAAGTCCTAAACTTCATAAGGTGAGTACCAAAGGTATGTAAATATAGTTTGTAAGCATGTACAATTTCAATTTATGAATATCAAAGTAAAGTTTGATATGTTCAACAAAGCTTACATAAAAGGAGTTCGTTAAGTTTCTCATGATTCCTCGGTAGTACAGATAGAGATTTTAAAAGATTTTCAAAACGTTGATTTTAAATGAATGTTAACCATGCCAAAGTACCCGTCTTTAATGAATGGTTTAGAGGAAAAAGACAAATTTCTAACAAAATTGTAGCAGCTTGTGTGTGAGTTATCTTTTAAAATTTTGTTCCAAGTAGGAATTTGATTCTGAAAAGAGTTCGGATAGAGGTGAAAATAGAGACTCTGGATATTGTGAGATAGCGTCTGTGAAAACACGGTTAGTTCTCTAGAATGAGAAGTGCAACCTTAATTGAAAAACCTTTTGCAAAAGCAGTTGTGGACCCAAATGATTTCAAAAACATTTTAAATCTTTACTTGATTCAGAAGATTGATTAAGTACATGCAAATCATCTATAAGAACATACTGGAGGGAAAGTCTGTTTATTTTCACTTGATTATTGTAAGTTATTTACTTGCTTTTACATGCTTATGCTTTAATTATTTTCATGAACAATTCACAAGCATCCACTTCCACTACTAATGATGATAATAATCTTATTTTATTTTTAGATGAAAAAAATGTTTCGTTCTTACTTAAATTAGATAAAAAATCTGATAATATATTTCCTATTGATAAAGAAAAAATTGAAGAAATATATAAAGATATAGATTATAATTGTAGAAATAATATGGGATTTGATCCTGTAGGAATTAGGAGAGAAATAAGAAAAGTAGAAGATATCATAACTAAACATATAAATATACAAGAAGAAATCTCAGAAGGATTATTTAAAGGATACATAACCAAGAAAGGTCAACCTATAATCTTTAAAGAACTATTAACATATAGAGAATATTTAAAGGTATTCAAAAAATTGAAAAATATAGATATAGGACCTGATTGATAAATCCTTAAAGATATAAGATAGATCTTGCAAATAATTTCATTAAGGGTAAAGTAGTACTTTTAATAGAAAAGGCTATTGTGGAAAAAAGGAAGAATTCTCCAGCCATTCTCAAAATTATCCCGTAAAAAACAGATGGCCCAGTCGACAGTTTGGATAAAAAAGTCAGCCCCTTTTTATTTTTTTCTTCTTTTCCTCATTTGTTTTTTGTTTTGTTTAATTTCGTTTTTTTATTATAATTTTTATTGGGAAATAGTTTTAAAATTTCTTAATTGTTTTGTTCACATTTGATTTTTTTGATTAAAAATTCTTTTAAATTATTTTCTCCTCATGATAAAACTTAATTTTTTTTCAAATTTAATTAAATAATAATTATATTCTCTATTTAATTTTCATAACTTTCTTTTGTTTAATTTATTATATTTTTATTATAATTCTTCTGAAAATAGTTTTAAAATTTCTTTATTTATTCATATTATAAATAATTTTTTGTTCGATTAAAATTCGTCTTGATTCTTTTATTTTTATGATAAAACTTAATATTTTCAATTTGAATTAAATAACATTTACATTCTATTTAGTTTTTATATTTTTCCTCTACTTAATTTTTTTTTGTTTTTATTAATTTTTTGGAAATAGTTTTAAAATTTCTTAATTATTTCGTTCATATTATAAATAATTTATTTGATTTCAATTTTTTAATTCTTTTCATTTTATAATAAAAATTAATTTTTTCAATTTTAATTAAATAATATTTATATTTTTTCATTTAGATTTTATAATTTTCTTTTTATTTAATTACTTTTATCTTTATTATAATTTTTTTTGAAAATAGTCTTAAAATTTATTAATTATTTTGTTCATATTATAAATATTTTTTAATTTAAAATTATTTTTAATTCTTTTCATTTTATGATAAAAAAATAATTCTTCAATTTTAATTAAATAATATTTATATTGTCTACTACTTTAATTTATTAATTAGATCATTCATTTTTTGTTAGCATCGGTGTAAAATGAATCTTTGTTTTGTGTATCGTAGTTATAATTTGGTTCGCTTAATTTTCTGAGATTATGTTTTATTCCATTATCTCTTGTTCAATGTTCTAACATTTGAATTTTTATAGGATGTAGTACCATCTAAATGTGGAGTTGAGACGAACGACGGTTAGTGGCTTTCGTAGTTTTGCTACTGTACTGGTGCTGACGGATGATCAGCATGTGGATATGCCATGAAAGTCTTTCATCTAGCCCATGTATCAGTTGAGAGAGATGTAGTACTCTGGGCAAATCATTGATGCACTACTATGTCGACTATCTAGACCAGTCGACGACAATATCTTCCACTTCGACCTCGGGGACAATGTCAATACTTTCTCCATGTTTGAGTTTGCCCTAATGACCGGACTCAAGATTACAGACAATAAAATAGCTCGTGAAGGTACTCAAAGAAGTAATATTGTTATCTAGACCAGTCGACGACAATATCTTCCACTTCGACCTCGGGGACAATGTCAATACTTTCTCCATGTTTGAGTTTGCCCTAATGACTGGACTCAAGATTACAGACGATAAAATAGCTCGTGAAGGTACTCAAAGAAGTAATATTGTTATTTATTATGCATACCTAATTTTTTGTTTATTAAATAAAATAATTTCCTCTTTTTATTGGTGTTCCATGATATAGCATATCGATTTGACCATGGACTTGTTGCGGATTGGGCTTAAAGATGTTCAAAATCATCTGACAATTTTAGTCGAGTCATATTGAGCACCGAGTTCGTAGGTGTCATTGTCATAGAGTATCAATCATTTCAACTTATGGTTAATGAGAACACGGTGCCCGAATATATACTCGCGCGGGGCATAAGGATGTGGCTGAGTGTTGGAAGAAAGTCATGAGAGAGTTGTATGCATATGTACATTCCAACGACCTCGAATCATCACTACTTTGCTGTGGAGATTATCTTCGTTGATTTCGCTATATATATGTACAACTCCTATCATTTCTGTCTGACACAGTGTCAGCTCGAGGAATACCAAGAGCAATAGCTATAATCGTTCCTCTAATGGCTAGATAGCGAGGTAATTGTGCAGGACAGATTAACCATCATATAAGATACGATGATGATGAAACAATCGAGATTGAAATTGTTTATATATATTTTTTAATTTAAAAACTTAGTTTTTAGCTACACGTTATCAAACTAACATATTATTATTCAATTGCAAGGGGGATTGTGACATGTTCACAACAAAGTATATTGAATCTTTAAGTATAGCAGATAACATTGATGGAATCAACCAATCATGAATACAAATTTGGAGGAATAAGTTAGCGTGTGATTTGTATGAATTCAACAGCGATCCGTACATATTGTATATTTAATTGTTTATTTAATTATAAAATAATTGTACATATTGTAAAATTTATGTAAATATTGTATATTCAATTATTTTATTTAATTATAAATATTGTAAAACAAATATAAACATTGTATATGTAATTGTTTATTTAATTATGGAAAAATTTAAATGTTGTAAAATAAATGTAAATATTGTTCATTTAACAACGATATCATTAAACATCTGTCTAATTGTCATTTGGAGAAATTTGATTTGTACAAAATTGACGAATATGCCATGTTGCTTTTAACCTGTCGTACCTACGTGGTAGAGAAGACTCTCCTATAGATATTATTCTAGATGTATGTGGATGTTCAGGACCACACAGTTCAACTTCTAGTGGCAAAAAACTATTAAGAAAATATGATCGAAAACTTTCCACTCGACTTATTTGATAGAGGAAATATAGTCTCAGCATACGTTGCTATCCAATAATTAGCTGTATAATAAGGAGAACATAATGTTCTCATTGCAAAACCTGTATATAGTCATCGCGACTGCATTCTCGCATGGAAAACTCTCTAACTAAAATCAACTACAAGTGCATTTGTTATCAGTCAAATCCATCGTGTATGCCATATTACGTGCACATTTCATGGAGAGGCACAACTTATCTAGTTGTTCCACATTTAACTTTTTTGCAACCTCTGTAGCATTAAATAATTTATTATCTTGAGTCGAGAATAGCACACTCGTACAATTTTGTAATTTCGCACTTTGATCATGAAATCACTGTTGCAGCTTATTACAAATGTTCTAAATCATTGCGAAAATTGGTAACTGTCGATCTTTCTTGAACAATGAATTGAGAAACTCTGTATTATTTGACGTCATCATGTTGTATTGACGTCCTAGAAAATGTGACCGCCCAATGTTCAATCTCCAATTTTGTTAGATAATTCATGCCGGGAATGACTTACTTCATATTTCGACTATAAACTTATTACATTCCTTAAGACTGTAAGTTTCGACCATTTTTCTGAACAATGAAATGATGCATTTGCCCCAATACTGAGTTTTCAGATTACCTTGTATATGTTATATGCAATACTCGTGATATGTTTCGAAAAAACCTTCAGCGATATCATTTATTATAGACGGCCCTCGATCAGTTACAAAGGCAAGGTCCTCAACTTCCTCGATCACTTCCTTTACCTTTGTAAAAATTCAACGCATCGATAGATCATTCTCGATGTAAACTATGTTGAATGCAAAAGGATAATTTTGGATGTTGATGTCTTGATATGTAACAATAATCAACTTGCCTTGGTATCTAGATTTTAGAATTATACCATCTACTAGAATTATGGGTCGCATCGCATTTCAAAATCTCCAAATGCTTTGTCCAAGTGCCATAAAGAAAAACTTAAAGCAATTCTCACCTTCTGTCTCAATAAAAAATGTCAAGCCAGATTAGTTGTCCCCATGTTATGACAATACCTGACTAATTTAGCACAATTCTCCTCGATCGAGTTCATTAAATCCTCCAACATGCATTCTTTAACCTTCCAGGCCTTCTGATAGTTAATGATCACTTCATCCTCTTGATCTCGAGGAACGGCGTTAATGATGCCGAAGATTTGTGGATCGTTCGTGGGTCCTAATAATTGTGCATTATTTATCGACTAATAAACCATGATTGAGTTTGCCTATGATCAATTCGATGAATTCCCATTTCTCAAATATGTTTTCGTGTGTATACTTGCGAACTACAAATAACTCATTCGTGTCCATCTTAGTCGCTTGCTAATGCTAATGACAAATTTTATCTTGAACTCAAAGATGTATTTTAATGCCATCCAGAGCACAGTTTTCTGCAAATCTTTCTTTGTTTCAAATAGTTGCTCGACATGTAAATCCTCATCATTGGGAACCACAAGCAAATAATTAGAGGACGTTCCACTAGATCCAATCCCTGAGCTCCCAACCCACTCATATCTCTTACAGAATAAAGAAATCAAATCATCATTTTAAATTCATTTTCATTGTCATGATTACTGACGAAATTCTGTGCGTAACAACAAGATCCTGATGAGGAACAACTGTTTCAGGAGTAACCATATCATCCTTACGAGCTATGTTCACTATGTCCCAAAAATCATTGGCATTGTCATCCTCTCCATCCAAATATCTATTTTACCTTCTGTGATATCATTCTTCACTAAAGTCATCTAAAGAGGAGCGAGTGCATTTTGTTCAATTCAAATAAATAATTTACTTTAGCTTCAGAAGTAACCTTCATAACCTTCATAAGTGAAATCGGAATAATTTCCTTTATATTTTTTTATTTTCAATTTCCCTTCTAGCTTCTTTAACTCATTAAACCGTAAATTCACGTGACTAATAAGTTGTAATGGCTTGTGAACGAATGAGATTAACTCGTCATTTGTGAAGTCCGAAGTAGAGCCCGTTTTTCTAAACTTTTAAACAAGAAAGAGTACAAAAGTTTCATCTCTCTAGTTTATATATATATATACTCTATATATATATATATATATATATATATTTTTTTTTTTTTTTTTCCTGCTTGTTTGAAATTTTCAGTTCATGTCCGAGTCTTGATAATTGTGTTCGGATAGAAGTTCAATTTATTGATCTTAAAAACTTCCTCGTCAATGTCTACTGATTTCTCTGTCGTATCTTGAAAAACAGACGCTCAAAAAAACCAAGCACTTACTATGATGGAGTGAATCTGTCACAAGGACATTGTGTATTAATAAATTTATATCGATTAGCTAATTTCTCAAAAAAATCACTATTCCAAAACTCATTTGAATTAATAATACTTTCTAATGTAATTGTTGCTTCTCAGGGTTTGAAATCATTGTTTTATTATGATGCGATTTTAGATGTATTGATATTTAATCTTGCATGACAGGAATTTTAGCTGAGGTGTAAGATATAATCTGTAAAATAATTAATCAATAGCCTAATCAACTTTTGAAGATAGTTGATATGCAATGATCGAGAACTTATATTAATAAGATCAGTGTTTGAGCTCAAATTTTTAAGAATAAATTAAACATATGAAAAAAAATTGAATTTATAAAATTATTTTATTGAAAAATGTGTGATAGAAAATGAGTTCAAGAATAAAATTTAAAGAATGAACTTGAATGCTAGAGTTTGTGTAACAAACAAATATGATTCCTTTGTATTATTTATAAATAGTGGCGAATTTGGGAATGTTGATTAGCTAGGACGATAGTCGATTGTTGACCGTCAATCGTCAATAATCGTAATAGCGAGTTAATTTTAATTATATTTAATTAAATAATATTAAAAATTCTTCAATCAATATGTAAAAGCTCTAGAATGTAAAAATCATACACATGAAAATATAATTCGATATCCAATTTTCAACATCAATTTATCATTTATCACGAATCACAGATATCGCATATTTACAAATTCCCCAATTTTTCATAAATTATTACAATTCACATACTAAATCACAAATCAAATGATCGATACATATAAAATATCACTTCAAGACTTCAAGCTCTAAATGAAAATGGCATCAAAATGAACTAAAATTTATTTTTTTTAAAAGAAGAAGAAGAAGAGAAGAGGCTGACAGTTAATGTCACAGTCAACGACGGAGGCTTGGTATCCGTGACAAGTCACAACCACGACGGAAGGAGATACGAGAGAATCAGAGATAGGGTTTGCTTTGCAGTTTGCAATTATCGTATAATTGTATTGCATTTGGAAAATTGGAGCAAATGCAATACATGCAGACTTCAACAGCAAGCCTTTGGGCCTAATATTTTCAAACCTTATTAAAAAAAAAGGGCTGAAAACAAAAGACCCACTAGTTTTTTTGAAAAGGAAAAAAATTGACAAATCTCTCGTCCCCTTCCCTGTCCTTTGTGAAGTCGAAGAAGCGATGCTACGTTTCCAACATGTAATTTTTGGAGTCGCTGGATGGTAACTCCGTCCCTGTTACATCCTAGGATTACATTGTTCCAAAATATCGAATTATACATCTTGTTTTTTGTTTAACGTGGTATCATAGTGGTTTTGATTATATCGAGGTTAAACTGGTAATCACTTTTGTTTTTTGAAGAGTGGTCTCTCGTGCTATTCGTCCAACCAAAATTTTGTCATTTTTGTTTCTTTAAATATATTTGTTTGGTCAATTAGTAGCTCCCATTGTTGTCAACTGTCCCTTTGATAGCCTTGATGTAGTTGGCGACTTGTGGTACTATCAGGAGGCTGCCATGCTCTTGAAAGATGAACATTCTTGGACAGGTGGAATCAGAATTTGGACAGCGACAATAGATTTTAGAGTCTCTTGAACATAGAATTTAATAAACTTTAAAAGTTATTATAAATTCAGTTGTTCTAATTGTGATTATTAAAATCTAGGTATACCCTATGATATTTTAATAAATCTCAAGAAAATCTATTAAAAGGTAAATATTCCTAAAAACTCGTGGATTTATAAAGATTTTATTATAAATGAATTTTAGGAGATTTAGAAAAGTTTCAACTTAAAAATTTACCTAACAAACTCTTATGAAATTTCAACGTTTTAATGAGATTCTTATCGATTATGTGAAAATCTGTTCAAGTTCACGAAAATCTAAATCTCCGATCTAGAATTTGATGCGTCTGTGGTTTGCTTATTTGGGTAGATATATAATGTACTCTTATATATAGATCCAGCCAACAATGTTGAAATTTGATGAATAATATAATTTTTCCACGCAAAAACGAGCCTCACAATAGAACTCATTGGCAGGAGTCCTTCTGTCTGCTAGGTTTTGGACAAAATTCTATAGTTTATGCTATCAAATTAAGAGTTCGTTATTCTGGTGGAAAGTAATAGTTTTATTTATATATTAGTAGTAGTAGTTTTATAATTATCTAGATTAGTCTCTTATGTATTTATGCTTAATTTAGAGTTTCTCTTTTTCTTTGATTGCAAGAATGTAATTTGGGTGAAAAGAAAACGAATTTCAAGAAATTGAATTGTTTAGAACTTGTGTTTCCTATGAATTGTCAATTTAATTTGTTGATTGGTATAATTTTTCACGTGAAAATATTGAAAATTTCATCTTTTAGTATTCGTTTGGCTTTGTTTTTTATGAAAATTATTAATTAAAGGGATTTTTTAAATTTTTTTCCAATTATGAATGAAATATAATATATATATATATATATTGGAAAACCAATTCCTTCCTTCCTTCAAAAGGTAGAAAATGGGTCACATGGAGGGGGGGCG
>NW_019236310.1:128794-131672 GCF_002742605.1 Olea europaea var. sylvestris
GAAGAAATTCCATGGAAAATTTTGATGATCAAAAACTACATTTTGGGTGGAAAATAGAGTTATCAAACAGGGCCTAAAATTTTACATTGTTTCAGGTTAATTTTGATTAAATATATAAAATTGTGGAGTTTTTCCCAAATCGTTCAACCCATCTTGGTATTCTACGTGAATTAACGAGATTGAATTTGTATTTTTTATTTCACCAGCTTCTCAACTAGATCAATTGGACACAGGGGGCGGAGCTAGTGGGATAAAAATGATTTTATACAAATACATTGAAAAACAAAATTCCACTGAAAGAAAAAGAATTTTCATTAAATTTTTTTTGGGAAAAGTTCAAAAATCAGGTGTCAAGTATGACACAATTCAATTCTCAAGTCTCAAGTTTAAAAATGCAGAACTCAGGTATTGATTAATTAATTAATTATATTTATTATTTAAATATAATAAGATCACAGTTGCACAACTAATGGTCACAGATACACAATTATAGGTCACAAATGATTTTATTGTTCACATAGTATAAAACTAATTGGTCATATATTATGTCGAGGTCACAAATAAAAAATTCTACAGGTTACAGATTGTTTCGTTGGTCACAGATAAAAAAAAAATTATAGGTCACAATTTATCTATCGATCACATATTTACAAATTTGTTGGTCACAAATTATTTTTTAATCACATATTATCGAATTTTAAAGTCACAGTAGAATAGTCACAAATTTTATGGTCACAGTTTATTCCACACTACCCCGTCGTGACCAACCACAACCACGCCATTGTCGTCGCAATCTGCGACGCAACCACAACACCCACGCACACTCAACCACAACCGCAGCCTCACGCCATCGCTGTTGAGATCTGCGGCGCAACCTTGCCATCAACCTCCGATTCTAGCAACGAACTCTCATCTGCTAGCACCGCCACCATCAACCTCCAATTCCACCGACATCAAAATCACAACACCACCACCTGTACCACCACCATCACCATCACCATTATCTACCGTCACTACCAGCATCTTGTTCCAACTTCCAACAACCACCACTATTGCCACTACCACCCACAGCATCCAACCAGATCTGCAGCGCCATGGAGAAATGCCGTCGGTGCACACTGCCAACACCACGCCATCGCTGTCGCGAACACCCACCCGCACACACACCCCACACCACGCACACACACAATCGCAACCACGCCATTGCCGTCGCGATCTGTGGCATAACCACAACACCCACGCACACTCAACCACAACCGCAGCCTTACACCATCGCCGTCGAGATCTGCGGCACAACCACACACACCATGCCAACGTTGCCATCAGCCTCCGATTCCAGCAACGAACTCTCATCTGCTAGCACCGCCACCATCAACCTCCGATTCTACCAACATCAGCGACGCTGCAATGAACTCTCAACAGCCTCTGATTCCAGTAGCGTCGACCGAAACAGTTTCTTCATCATTGAATTTTGCCTCAGATTTTACAGTGAGAGACGAGAGAGGAAGGATCGATTTTAGAGAGGCGGAACTTTGAAGCTAAATTCCGGTCAATTGGGGGCATTACAGGATGAATTAAAAGCATGGCTGTGATCGTCTGTGCAAGGGCTATTGGCCGGCAGTGGTCGGCGACCATGAGTGTCGCCGGAGCCACCGAAATTGGACGAAAAAACCTGTGTTTTGAGGGACGACGCAGGCGGACAGGAGATCTGCAATTCCGATCCATTGGGTGGCTTATAGGATGAATTGTGACCATGTTTGGGATCCTTTGGATGTGGGCTATTGGCTGGCAGTGGCCTGTGACCATGGGTGTCGCCGGAACAGGAGAATTCGGCTGAAATAGAATGCGACAGTTCGAAACTTTGGCTGCGATTTTCTGCAATTTCTAGCGAGTTGGTGGTCGGTGGTTGGGTGGAGGTTGTAGAGGGCAGTGAGGTAAGTTTATTGGTGGTTGGGTCCGGTGGCCAAGGTGGCCAGAAAGTGGTTGGTGGTGCTGGAGTTGTGGTCAAGTGGAGAGAGAAATGGAGAGAAATGAATGAGAAAGGAAGTGACGATATTAATTTGGGGAATTGATTAGGGTTTTTAATTGAATTGGTAGAATTAACTATATATAATACCTGATGTTTGCAGAGATAAATTTTATCCCCTGAACTTTGAATTTAAACTTTTAAATGCCTGATTTTATGTAATTTCCTCATTTTTTTCGCTTAAAAATCTAATTGGGCCTGGGGATATGTCTGGGCCCAGACCTGCCCCTTTCCTCCTCCCCTTATTGGACAATGATTTTGTTGCAAGACAAGCTGAGAAATTTAGTGGCCATGATACCACCTTTTCCTTCTCCTCATGGTGCCTTCAAATTTGGGTTTGTTATGAGGGTAAAAAGTACTAAGGAGAAAAAAAGGTGGGGTTTTTCCTTTCACGCTAGTATTTTGAGTTCAGAACTGCTACACTACCAGAAGAATGGGTGACCAACACCTTGACTGACAATTACAGCAAGGGGACGGCCCACTTTTTTTGGAGATTTTTTTTATGTGAATCCTATGACAATGTGTCTATCTGTTAGTCCCTGTGTCAAAAGTCTTATGATAGTACAGCTTTTTATTTTGCGTTTTGAATTTTTGTGGGCTCATTCTATTATTGTTCAAATATTAGATTTTGTGTGGTCTAGACCTCGTTATCTAGAAGACATCATTCATCATCCACAAAAGTAGTGAAATTTGACTAATTATTTTCATTGATGCAGACTGGGTGGGCAATTCATATGATCACTCCACAACATCCTCCAATGTCTTATTTCTTGGCTTGGTGCTCTAAAAAGCAAAACAATTTCTATCGAAGTTGGGTGCAGCAGTGCTCTTGCCTCTTGATCTATTACCGTA
>NW_019236310.1:131694-136665 GCF_002742605.1 Olea europaea var. sylvestris
ATTTTTTTTTTTTTTTTTTTTTATTTTGGAGGGAAGGTGGGGGGGGGGGGGGTGTTAGAGATTTGTGTACAGATTATCAATTAACTTAATAAATTAAAACTTTCAACACTACACTGTTCCAAGATAACTTACAGTCAATTTTCCTTCTATGTACAGGATCACATGGAGATAAAAATGAGTCTTGCCCCCGAGGTATAGCCTAGTGGTGCAAATGACAGGAGTGAGGTTATCTCATGACTTGCTGGCAGCCGCAGTATGGAGGTTCGATTTTTGAGACATGGAATTTGACTCCTTGTAAACGCAGTGTACAAGTAGCTCTTGTTCCTTGACATGTTGGGGTACATCCTGTGATTTAACTCCCTCACAAAACTCTAGGGGCGGGGCGATCGGGCCCTCAAGGTTGGGGTTCAACTTTATTTTATTTTATTTTTATTTTTATTTAAATGAGTCTTTATTGAATTGCCAAAATTTTAAGAATAAAATATGAAAATGTACCGGGAGTATTTTTCAACATATGTTGAAAACCATAAAAGTCACTTCCTTTTATGGGGACACATTCAACCTCCACAATTTTAATCCATTCAAAATAAGTTACACTTAAAAATTAAGACTTCTAATTTTTCATTAAATTTAAAATTAAAATCAAAGTTCACTCCCTCATTGTTCAAGATGGAGTTTTTTAAAGATAAACTATAAAATAACAATCGCTACTTTATCAAAGCTCGTCAGCTACTGATAAAGGTCGAATTATTTCAACAATGTTAGTTGCGATCTTCTAGACTAGTGTCACATTCGTGGTAGACTTGTAATTCAAATGATGAAGATTAAAATAAAATTTTTAGCAGATTTTAATAAAAATTAATGAAAAGTGTGGTCGAAAAATTTTAATTATTGATTTTGATTTTGAATAAAATCTGAATTTTAATCCTAATGAACAAAGAGATATACTGCAGATTAGTGTCCTCATCACTTCATATGGTTGTCCTTATCACATTGTGTTTTTATCTTTATTACTTTGTATTGTTATCCTCATTGCCAACTATAGATATGTGCCCTATAACTCAATTCATATCACATCGATGAATAATTTTTCACTCCGATGATTAATTAATTTCATATTTACTTTTCCTCAAAACACCTGAGTGAGAGTAACGAACATTTCTAACACTTTTTATGGGTTTCATGAAAAGGTGGAAGTTTAAAACAAGGAATATCGACTTTTTGTCTGTGTTAGATTTGCATTAAAGATGCCCATTTCCTTTTTCTTTTTTCCCCCCTCAAAATTTGGATTGGAATAAATCTTATCTATTTTGTTTTCAAATTCACATCAACTTGATAGTATTTATCTTCTATTTAAATCAATGGAAACAATTTGAAATGCCTAGACACTCTTGGATCATATATACGTTTCTTTGAAATGTGTGTGCATCAATACTATTATTACTGGTTTCCATCTATGGAGTTGGTTAGAGTCCATTTGATGGCTTGGTGTGACAATGGCCGTGACCTGAAGTTGCCATTCTCGGATGCTATATCTCCGGCCACTCCCCCGGATCATTTCGTGTTAGCTCAAGCAAGGACTCTCTTAAATGGTCAGCTTCAACTAATTCACCATCCCTTTTCAGTGTCCACCATGTGGAAGAAAGTCAAATATTGAAATCAATAAAGTAGATTTGGTTTCATGAGTATGGATTTACGTAAACAATAGGAGCAAAAAAGGGACGGTTTTGAATTTTTAAATTAAGGAGTAAAGGATAAAGCAATGGGCTTAGGACCATGTTTCATTCCACTTTGTGATCGGGATTAGGACCATGTTTCATTCCACTTTGTTGTATTTTACCTGGATGATCATTTTTCACATTATGATTTGCTCCTTATTTACTTGTATCCTTAATCCTCATTATGCAAGTCCTTCACATACTCGACTGCTTCTCCAAGAATGGAAGCTCTATCCAGATACAAGACAACAGATCATTTAAGGAATAATCATTTATACTAGGAAGACTATATCCTGCAATTTATATTGGATTGTGTGGATTCTAATTTATAATGTTAACTTATTGTTAATTTGAAGGAGGTCGATTTTACATATAAAAACACTTCTTCTCAATCCTAATAGAAACCTATATTGCAATAAGTGCATCACATCGAGGATGAACAACTGTAAATCTATGTTTGCTTTTTGTTTTCTTTTTCTAAAGATGCTACTTGCTATTGCTGCTCTCAAAATTAGGGACTACGACCTAATACATAGCATTAATCGTTTATGTCATTAGCATTGATTAATTCTAAAAAACTTAGCCAAGGACGGAAATCTATGGTTACCATACAAATCTTAGGCAGCAATGCTTTGTTTTGTACACCGTATTGGGTTAAGGAGGATTCAGGAGTGTTTAGGGAGGATTTTTTTTTTTTTTTTTTTTTGGGGGGGGGGGGGGGGTTTTCACCACCACCTTTATCAACCGCACCAACAACCACCTCATCCTCAAATCGATCGTCACTTCTACCTCCAACCAATGACACCTACACCACCATTGTACAACCAGAAATGCAGTGCCACCACCATCACCACCAACTCCATCACAACACTACCACGCAAATCCACAACCACACATCACACAAACAACAATGCATCACCACCACCGCACTACTAAATTTTGGATCGGTTCTCGGGTTTCTTGATTGAACAGATTGATCCAATCTGATTTAATAGCATTGGGGTGTGCATGCGCACGCATTCATGTTGTCCTTTAATCATTCGTCTACTTATAATTGGGCAATGATTTCCAAATGTCGAGAGAAATTCTAGGTACCACTTCGAAATACTCTCAACTACTTCGAATGCTGACTTGACCATAGTGCAGAGTTGTTACCTTCCAACTTGATGTTGATTGGTGCACTAGAATAATAACAACTTAGTATTTGAGTTTGAGTTTGAGTCAACAATCGTATCAAAATAAATATGATGACTTCGAGGATCTATTTTGTGGAGGGATCACCAAGAGGAGGTCCTTGTAGGGTTCTAAGTTCTATCAATAGTTGTTAGACCAGATTCGATAGTCGATCCAATAAAATCATTGGATCACCGAGTCGGTGGTTCAACCGATTGGTCATTGTTAGACCATAATTTTGATTAAAATATATTTTGAAACAAGAAAAAACCATTTTGCCAAATTGAATGCATATTTTGCTCACATTGTATAATAGAGGTTCATCATTTTTCATAATGGTCAAGCAAGTGAAGTTTCATGCAAGAAGCCCAAATTTGAATAACTGCCATCGCAATGTGAAAATAAAATTTTACACTGCCTTTGATAACCATCCAGTTCAATGGGGGTGAAAAGAGAAAAGAGAGTGGTGGAATTTCTCTCGCTTTTGACATAACACACGTATCCTAAAATACTTGATCGTGGAAAGATCACCATAATTACCCTGCACAAACAAGTCATATTTAAATAACTCTTAGCCCTTGTTTGGTTCTATTAAAAAGACGAATTAAAATTTAATTTAAAATTAACTGTTAATTTCAACCACATTTTATGGGATTAATAATTTTTCAACCACATATTCTACCAAATTTTCTCAAACATCTACTAAATGTCTGATTTTTATCTCACAAAATTGGGGCTTAGCCTCCGCCTGGTGAAATTTATAAATTATCAATTTTCACTATTAACTATTAATTTTAATGAATCCATAAATATTATTCACTTATCAATTAGTCGTTTTAATTAATTGAATAATGTATCAAATCTTCTCAACAAAAAAGTGGTACAAATTTGTCACGACTACCTACCTTTTTGAAAGAATACAAAACTAAACCAACTTTATCTAAAATCAGTTTGCATGCATATCTTTGATGCATCAGCCCATGTGAGCACACAGCATTCGAACCACTTTATCCCATTCAAAAATCCATCTACAGAGCATCCATAATACCGTCATTCAACAAAATTCCAATCCCTCTTTTCAATAATTGGACCACTCACACACAGTCGAATCGTGCATACTATATTGATTGATAACATTATTGACAATATATCATGTGACATGTTATCATCGAACAACGTAAAAAAAAAATTTATCTTTTTAATTACAACCGTGCTAGACGAACCGCGCGGTCACACATACACACAAGGGGGGAAATAATTTTTAATTCGATGCGGAACCCACGCCTCGACTGTGAGGAAGTGGTCGTCCGTGGTGTCAACGCCGTTGATCATTTAGCATTTTTCTTTTAATTAACACTTTTTTGCAATCTACGATTTTGTCTGCCAACATTGTGCAAATAGATTAATCTCGCAAAGCATAGCCTAAAAGAGATCGGCACGTGCCTCCATACCAATGGATATTGGGAAGACCAAGAATTCATTGGTGAAATTTTGTACCAACCTGACCTGACCCTTGTGATCCATCACGAGTTGAAGAATTTATTTACCATTGGTCCACAATACATTATCGTATTGATCCTCAACCTTAAAAACGAAGATGATTGGTCCCCAAACTTGATTTATTTTTTATTTTTTATTTTGTGCTCACAGAAATGAGAAATATGACCACCTCAAAACTTTAGACGCTTCTTGAAGCAAAATCCAACTTCATAGAGTTATTGGACCTGCAAGAATTTTGCAAAAAATTCATTTTTTTAAATATTTTTTCCAACACTCATTTTTAATCATACATCCTCCAAAAGATATCATTCTCATATTTTTCGTAATTTTTTTTTTAATCACATGCTCTTCAAAAAATCAAATTCCACAAAATCACTTCATAAAATGGCAAATGTGTCAGCTGAATCATCATTATGCTTCACAAGTAATTTATTTGAGGGGTTATTTTGACAAAGATTTTAAATAAGAATTGTGGCATATATGAATAAAATTTGAAGAAATATGTAGTTGAAAATTTTCGAACCCTATAAAATATATTGTTATAATAAAGTTTTACCACTAAAAAATTGATAATGTTTAA
>NW_019236310.1:140216-143797 GCF_002742605.1 Olea europaea var. sylvestris
ACAGTCATCTCTTTTTAGAAAATTATTTAATTGATTTGCGAATATGTAGAAGTGACATAAGAAAATTCGTGTTTGTCAAAACGGTATTATAGTTAAATTGATATTTTTATGAAACAATTATATGTTTGCGTAAAATATTTTGTCACATGTAAAACCAAATTAAACAAAATGACAAAATTAAAAATTTATGAATTTTGTCGAAAATTGATAAAATTATATTTTTTAAAACTACCAAGGTAATATGTCATGTCAATGGCAAGTTTAGTAATATAATTAGACAAGACATTAAAAATAAGAATAAATAAATAAATAAAAAGCGGAAACTTGTGAAGATATGTTTGTTTTATTATTGAATTAAATTAAACGATAAATTCTAGTGTATATATTCTTATTTAATTTTAATATATCAATATACTAGCTGACGCTCATTATTGGCTATGATGAATAATTAATACAGGACCAATGTTAAATATAATTAATTTTTTAATGTGGTAAGGTTACGTATCTTTATATTCTTTAATAGGTAGAATGAATCATTATCAAAGATGCTATCTTGAATCAATTTGGCATTTGTTCCTATCCATTTAATGCTCATTATTTAATTAATAAATATAATGATTAATGATTATCTATGTACACCACTGCATCTCATTGTTTTATTGACAAGTTAATTATCAACTTTTAAAAATAAGAAAGTAACTTGAATTGGTGTACAAAAAATTTGATGTGAAATATATTTTAAAGCTGATCGTGACTCGATAATAGGTTGTACTTGGTGTGCATATATGGACACTCTCATGTATATAAAATTATGTACGAGCAAATTTATCTCTCGATAATTAGTACTTGTACGATTTATATTGTTGGGAATTATGTACAAACTGTAGGACCAGCTTAGTGATCCAATAAGGACCATGTTACACAAATATAATTGTTGATTTATGAGATGACCGAACACTCACACCTCGAGAGTCGGGCATTATTTTATTCACTCAGGGTCCATGCTCCATGTGAGGGTAGGTCACCAAAATTCGGACACTTTGACATTTTCCATCCAATAATAGGTTAAGAATTAATAATACAATTTCATTTATCCACGTTTCTCTCTTTTAAAATGGGTTGTCCCTTTGCAGCAATCTTATTAATAAATACTTCCTAAACATTAGTGAAAATAATTATATCGTATAATACTATTTATCAAATTGCTAATAAAACATATCGTACACTTCAATTCTAGGTGTATATACTTCTATCGAAAAGTGTAAATAATTTAGCAGAGGGATTTGTAATATTACCTATTGGCACATTTCGTAAATATTCTTGGGATTCATTTGAAATGACTTTTGCAAAATCAACAGGAGCTTTTGAGGTCAAAAAAACTGTTTTTGGACATGTTTGGCTAATCTTATGAAATTGTTTCTTTTAATTAGAAGAGTTCTTAGAGCAAGTTGATTCAATATAATTCTTTCTAAAAACACTTTTGGATTATGAAGGTCTTTAAAGTTTAGTTTTCAAATAAAAATAAATGTAGCTTTCTTCAAGAACTTTTATTTCAGACAGCGAAAGTTATACCAAACGAACCCCAATAGTTTTTCAAAAATGGGCCTCAATAGGCCATATCATTTGGACTAACCAAAAGAATCATGTGGTTTACAGCTGGCATTTCAAGAAGGAAAAGAATCCGAGAGGCCCACTCAGTCTTCTTTTTCTCATGTCAAAATACACGTCCACGTCATCCTCAATTATTTTCGATACCAACTAGCCTATATATTGAACATTAAAATAATAATAATAAAATAAATAAATAAATAAATTCCTCACCGTCTAAGTAATGTATTGACGTAATTCCACACAAATATGGGTAGCTATGAAAATTGCCAAAGCCCTTAGCAAATATAGATTAGTTAGGATCGTCAAATAATCAAACGATTAAATATTTAACGCAAGATGATGTGTAATAGCCTATTTAGTTCAATGTAACTTGCTCAAAATTTGTTGGAGACCACTTTGATTGCAAAATCTTGTTAATATAGTTTGATAAAGCACAACGAGATAGATTGAACTATGTAAAAATATATAAATGTGTTAGCAAAATCTTCGATACTCATCTACGTCACATCTATCACAATTAGTATTTGCTCCTATGAAAAATTTTGCTAACTATCCTGCTCAAGGTACGATGCACAATTCATTTATCGTCCGAACAATTTTTTCACTCTCACTCTCATTAAACGCTATCTCTCTATTCTTTGTTTTGATCGAATTTTTACACTATGCTCGACCGATTCCTTAGAATTGTGATTTGGGCAAACTACTCGATGAGATCAAATTTATACACGCGAACAAAACATTCTCGATGATATTTGACTTGAACATAAATAAATGATTTATCTAGTGATCACGAACCAACAAAATGTTTACCAGAAGCATCGAGTATCGAACAAAAAGTAACCGGTCATATTTTATTCCCGTTTGAAGCTGTGAGTGAAGCTACACCTCGGCACACGTTAAATGCCTGACCCTACACTGTTTTAAATTTTTTTATTTTATGTTTCGTTTCTAATTTTATTATGTTCTATTTTATGAATGACACATGAAACGGTATAAAATATTTTTAATAATTTTGTCTAATATTTGGAGAGTACATATGGTGTAATCTTTTTTGAATAATGTATGTGTCAATAACATAAAAGAACCGGAAATGCTACACTCAGTGTATAGCCTCCTCACATGGGAGCGGGCCCAAACATTTATTAGATGTGGGCCCCTCCTTTCATGTGAAAGGAGTGTACATGGTGTACAAGGAATTTTATTCTAAAGAATATAGAATTTACAAAATAAATTTTATAAAATCGGATTGTATGACTATATATATATATAGATATAAATTCTGTCATCACATATTAATTACATTACTCTTATATTATTCACTCATTTTATGAGATCTGCTGTTATTTTTATTTATAACCATTTATAAATTTGCCAAAAGAAAGTTTAGTAATCTTGTTCGGCCACCCTAAAAAGGTGAGGAGGTCGAAACTTCACTATCAAATCAATTTTACTATTCCAAGATAATGTGATATAATAAGAGTTGCTAAAATGTCTCACATCTTAAGTTATTGAAATGATATACTCAATTGACCATCTTGCTAGTTAAATTAGCACAAAACTTGAGTGGTGCCATTGTGATCTTTTGTATCTAATACATAACTAATATTTCTATCATTCTATGCATCGTAGACTATGATGGGGGTGTTTATCATGCTGACTTTCTTTTCTTTTTTGTTATTTTTGATCTGCTTAACAATTTTCGATTCAATCTTAGACGTTCCAGTTTTCGTCTTCTTACCCAACAAAAACTCATTAGATTGGTTCTTTTCAAGCCTTCCTTATGGGATGTAAATTCTCTAGTCTTCACTAGTAGGCCTCCTCTGCTCCACTTTTTATCATCGTCATTCACACGATTCATGTACTTTAAAGTTATACGTGTCGAGCTGAAAAATGATTTGACTTGTTATTTTTACTTTGTGTGACATTTGTTTTGCTATCTCAATTGATGAGTCTAAGGTGCCATGTCATTT
>NW_019236310.1:146339-146669 GCF_002742605.1 Olea europaea var. sylvestris
TTTTCAGGTTTCCCAACTCACCCATCACCCCAAAAGGTTGAAACAGAAATTATAACAAAGTTTTCAATGCTGTTTTCAAATCCAGCCCAGGCATTAACACTGCGAGTGAACCAAGATCAAACTCTAGTCCAGAAAGTTCAATCAGAGTTGAACTGAAATGTCGAACAAAGATAAAAGCCAAACTATTCTCATATGAACAGCATTTCCAACTGCGAAAAACATGCACACACTAGTCATCACCTATTTCAATCAATTTTTCAAATTCCTAGGACTTTTAACAGTCACATCTACACTTGCCAGTGTGGCTACCCAATTCAATGCCTTGAATCT
>NW_019236311.1:0-2124 GCF_002742605.1 Olea europaea var. sylvestris
TTTGTCGAAATGCTCGTCTAATTTGATAGGATTCGAGCCAATGAATAGTGGGTTTTGATTTCATGATAACTTCGGGTTTGTTCATTTTTGGCGAATTGCGAGACTAATTCGATTGGAATCAAGCCAACGAAATGTGACTTTTGATTTCATGATAACTTCGGGGTCGTTCCTTTTTGACAAATTGCTAGTCTAATTCGATTAGAATCGAGCCAATGAAAAGTGGCTTTTGATTTCATGATAACTTCGGGTTTGTTCATTTTTGATGAATTGCTAGTCCCATTCGATTGGAACAGAGCTAATATAAACTTCTTTTTGATTTCATGATAATTTTGGGTTTGTTCATTTTTCGTGAAATGCTCGTCTAATTCGATTTGAATCGAGACAGTGAAAAGTGGTTTTTGATTTCATGATAACATCGAGTTTGCTCATTTTTGGCGAATTGCTTGTCTAATTGGATTGTAATCCAGCCAATGAAAAGTGGTTTTTGATTTCATGATGACTATGGGTTTGTTCATTATTGGCGAATCGCTAGCCTAATTTGACTGGAATCGAGACAATGAAAAGACGTTTTTGATTTCATGATAATTTCGGGCTTGTTCGTTTTTGTCAAATTACTAGTCCACTTTGATTGGAATCGTGCCAATGAAAAGTTGTTTTTTATTTCATGATAACTTTGTGTTTGTTCATTTTTGGCTAATTGCGGGTCTAATTCGATTGAAATCGAGCCAATAAAAAGAGGTTTTTGATTTAATGATAACTTCGGGTTTGTTCATTTTTGGCTAATTGCGGGTCTAATTCGATTGAAATCGAGCCAATAAAAAGAGGTTTTTGATTTAATGATAACTTCGGGTTTGTTCGTTTTTAGCGAATTGCTAGTCTGATTCGATTGGAATCGAGCCTACGAAATGTGACTTTTGATTTCATGATAACTTTAGGTTCGTTCCTTTTTACCGAAATGCTAGTCTAATTCGATAGGAATTGAGCTAATGAAAGGAGGTTTTTGATTTCATGATAACTTCGGGTTGGTTCATTTTTGGTGAATTGCGAGTCTAATTCGATCGAAATCGAGCCAATGAAAAGAGGGTTTTCATTTCATGATAAATTCGAGTTTGTTCGTTTTTTGCGAATTTCTAGTCTAATTTGATTGGAATCGAGCAAAGAAATGTGGCTTTTGATTTCATGATAACTTTGGGTTTGTTCATTTTTGGCGAATTCCTAGCCTGATTCGATTGGAATCGAGTCAATAAAAAGTGGCTTTTGATTTCATGATAACTTCGGGTTTGTTCATTTTTGGCGAAATCCTAGTTTAATTCGATTGGAATCGAGCCATTAAAATGTGGCTTTCGATTTCATCATAAATTAGGGTTTGTTCCTTTTTAGTGAATTGCTACTCTAATTCAATTGGAATCGAGCCAATTAAAAGTGGCTTTTGATTTCATGATAATTTCGGGTTGGTTCATTTTTGTCGAAAGGCTAGTCTAATTTGATTGGAATCGACCCAATGAAAAGTGGTTTTTAATTTCATGAAAACTTCGGGTTTGTTCAATTTTGGCGAATTGCCAGTCTAATTCGATTGGAATCTAGCGAATGAAAAGTGGTTTTTGATTTCATGATAACTTCGTGTTTGTTCATTCTTGGCGAATTGCAAGTCTAATTCGATTGGAATCTAGCCAGTGAAAAGAGGGTGTTAATTTTATTAAAACTTCGGGTTTGTTTGTTCTTGGCGAATTGCTAGTCTAATTCGATTGGAATCGAGCCATTAAAATGTGGCTTTCGATTTCATGATAAATTAGGGTTTGTTTCTTTTTAGTGAATTGCTACTCTATTTCAATTGGAATCGAGCCAATTAAAAGTGGCTTTTGATTTCATGGTAACTTCGGGCTGGTTCATTTTTGTCGAAATGCTATTCTAATTTGATAGGAATCGAGCCAATGAAAAGTGGGTTTTAATTTCATGATAACTTCGGGTTTGTTCGTTTTTTGCGAATTGCTAGACTAATTCGATTGGAATCATGCCAATGAATTGTGACTTTTGATTTCACGATAACTTCGGGCTTGTTCATTTTTGGCGATTTGCTAGACTAATTCGATTGGAATCTAGCCACTGAAAAGAGGGTGTTAATTT
>NW_019236312.1:0-2124 GCF_002742605.1 Olea europaea var. sylvestris
ACAGACACCGTGTGCAAAAGTTATGCTCAATTCTTCGTCCGTCGACTCTCCAAGCATTTTAAATATGCAAGTGCTCATTCTTTTGAAAAATTGCCAAAATCCCTCGTACATCACGACGAAGTGGTGAGTTCAATCCAAAACGGTCGCAACATTTCCAAAAAGTTTATATAGGCCCAAAATGGACACCGTGTGCGAGAGTTACGCTCAATTCTTCGTCTGTCGACTCTCCAAGCGTTCTAAATATGCAAGTGCTCATTCCATCGAAAAATGGCCAAAATCACTCATACGTCACGACGAAGTGGTGAGTTCAATCCAAAACGGTCGCTACGTTTCCAAAAAGTACTTATGGGCCCAAAACGGACACCGTGTGCAAAAGTTACGCTCAATTCTTCGTACGCCGACAATCCAAGCATTCCAAATATGCAAGTGTTCATTTTTTCGAAAAATGGCCAAAATCATTCATGCATCATGACGAAATGGTGAGTTCAATCCAAAACGGTCGCTACATTTCCAAATAGTTCTTATGGGCCCAAAACGAACACCGTGTGCAAAAGTTACGCTCAATTCTTTGTAAGCGGTCAATCCAAGCGTTCCATATATGTAAGTGCTCATTCTTTAGAAAAAAGGTCGAAATTCCTCATACATCACGACGAAGTGGTGAGTTCAATCGAAAACAGTCGCTACATTTCCAAAAAGTTCTTATGGGCCTAAAATGGACAACATGTGCAAAAGTTAAGCTCAATTCTTCGTCTGCCGACTTTCCAAGCGTTCGAAATATGCAAGTGCTCATTCTTTCGAAAAATCGCCAAAATCCCGCGTACGTCACGATGAAGTGGTGAGTTCAATCCAAAACGGTCGCTACATTTCAAGAAAGTCCTTAAGGGCCCAAAACGGACACCGTGTGCGAAAGTTATGCTCAGTTCTTCGTCCGCCGGCTCTCCAAGCGTTCTAAATATGCAAGTGCTCATTCCAACGAAAGATGGCCAAAATCACTCGTACGTCACGACGAAGTGGTGTGTTCAATGCAAAACGATCGCTAAATTTCCAAAAAGTACTTATGGGCCCAAAACGGACACCGTGTGCAAAAGTCACGCTCAATTCTTCGTACGACGACAATCCAAGCGTTCCAAATATGCAAGTGCTCATTCTTTCGAAAAATGGCCAAAATCGCTCATACGACACGACAAAGTGGTGAGTTCAATCCAAAACGGTCGCTACATTTCCAAAAAGTACTTATGGACGCAAAACGGACACCGTGTGCAAAAGTTACGCTCAATTCTTCGTACGCCGACTATCCAAGCGTTGCAAATATGCTAGTGCTCATTCTTTCGAAAAATGGTCGAAATCCCTCATACATCACGATGAAGTGGTGAGTTCAATCCAAAATGGTCGCTACATTTTCAAAAAGTTCTTATGGGCCCAAAACGGACACAGTGTGCAAAAGTTACGCTCAATTCTTCGTACACCGACAATCCAAGCGTTTCAAATATGCAAGTGCTCATTCTTTTGAAAAATGGCAAAAATGCCTCGTACGTCACGATGAAGTGGTGAGTTCAATCCAAAACGGTCGCTACATTTCCAAAAAGTACTTACGGGCCCAAAACGGACACCGTGTGCAAAAGTTACGCTAAATTCTTCGTACGCCGACAATCCAAGCGTTCCAAATATGTAAGTGCTCATTTTTTCGAAAAATGGCCGAAATCCCTCGTACGTCATGATGAAGTGGTGAGTTCAATCCAAAACAGTCGCTACATTTCCAAAAAGTACTTATGGGCGCAAATCGGAAACCGTGTGCAAAAGTTACGCTCAATTCTTCGTACGCCGATAATCCAAGCATTCCAAATATGCAAGTGCTCATTATTTTGAAAAATGGCTAAAATCCCTCGTACGCCACGATGAAGTGGTGAGTTCAATCCAAAACGGTCGCTACATTTCCAAAAAGTACTTATGGGCCCAAAACGGACAACGTGTCCAAAATTACGCTCAATTCTTCATACGCCGACAATCCAAGCGTTCCAAATATATAAGTGCTCATTTTTTTGAAAAATGGCCAAAATCCCTCATACGTCACGACGAAGTGGTGAGTTCAATCCAAAACGGTCGCTACATTTCTAAAAAGTTCTT
>NW_019236313.1:0-2124 GCF_002742605.1 Olea europaea var. sylvestris
ATATTATTTTCAATTATCTAGTTCAAGAATTAATTTCTTGATTTAATTATAAAAAGGTGCCCATCCAACGATGTAGACGATACTTTGAAGAATATTATAGAAGACTTGGATGTTTGAAGCATCAAATTCATGGAAAAAAGGTTGGAAGTTTTTTATTCAAAAAGTTGAAAGTTCCTGATTCAGAAATTATTCAAGAATTGATCATCGAATTCAGGTAAAAAATTCGAATTCTTTATTCTTGGTATAACATACGCTTGAATATTTAGACGATCTTGTTTAATTGAATTAAAGAAAATTTTAAATTTCTAAATAGTTTCGCTTTCTGCATTCCAACAGGTGCCTTTATAGTTCAATTGTCTTAAATTCGAGATAATATTCTCCAAGTCCACAAATTGTGGAATTAATTCAAGCATTTAGAGTTTTGGTACTAATCTTTATCGTGAAAATTTCGCACAATTCCACTATTCCAATACTCGCAATTATATATATTAGAAGAAAATTAAAAACAAGGTGGTATATACCTAAATATCGATATCGTGTTCAATCGATAAAGTGATTCTATATTTATCTAACATATTCGAAAAATGATACAAAACTAAAATGTATAACATTTGAGCATGCAGTTATTTAAATCAGCCATTTAAACAATGGAAATAATTAGCGAATAAGAATCTTGAGGGTGAGGTTTGGTGAGGCCTTAAATCTTTTACATAATCTGAAGAACAATGTCAAACTTTCAATAATATGTTTTGAAATCGATTTGTCTACGTATGTGCTTAAAATGGAAAACATCGTATATTAATTTAGTCTTGAAGACTTGCAAAAGAAGCATATTTCCTTTTGCATGAAGATGAAAGGATATAAATAACTTAATTTTCCTTATAATCTTATGGACATTTCGATGATTTGCTATTTACATTTAATAATTACTTGAAAGAAATTGATGTTTTCCACTAGAAAGGGTCGAAACAATGCTTTGTATTTTATATTGAATAAAAATGTTATATTAAATTGCAAGTAACAAGGTCAACAAAAGGGTCGATTGCGCATTTAACTTAGCTAGCTCAAACTTGAAGTTTTGAACGTTTCAGTATTTCAGCCATCATTTTTAAATTCTTTTCTCACAGATAGGACCCACTTTATTTCTAACGATCAAAAAATTAATTATCAAAATTTCTACCAAATAAGCACGTAAATCTAAAATGTTGTATTGTGAATCTAGAATTGTCAAAGGCATTTATTCTTGGTCTGACGATGCGGGAAATGGTAGGAACCTAAATATCTTTTCCCATTAATATGATGTGAAAAAAAAGGAAAGAAATTAACAAATATAAATATAAAAATATATCTGGTTACTGGGTAGCTTTCTTATACCTGCAATTAATCTTGTGTCGGCAAACAACTTAAATATGATAAGTTGTCTAAGCTGGTTTTATGTATATTTGATTCTGTATGTATACACTGATTATATTACGTTCTCACCATTTCTTCCATTAAATGTATTTTTGAACAGTAATTTGACTCTATTCAATCACACAATTTTTAATCAAATAATATTGCACGAAAAATTAAAAAATTTTCCTTATTTTTAACCACACATTATCAATCATAACACTATTACAAAATGCATTATTTGAATTAAAAAAAAGGGCTTCAAACATATAAGTGTGTGAAACTATACTTAATTTGCAAAGAAAATTATTTGAAAAAAGAAATGAGATAAGATCTATTCAGAGAGCTAGTTTCGATCTTACATTCTTTATTTTTATTTTTATATCATCTTCGGTCTCACATACTTGTTTATGCGAGGATTGACTGAAGAGAGTATTTGGGTACAAATAACCAGTAAAAAGAGAGACGTGGGAGCCATTTAAAGAGAAGTTGTTAAAGAGCGATATAGTCTAAGGATGAATCACATGATTTTGTGATCAACTATCTGAGCGTGCTTTGAGAGCTCGTAGTGGAGTACTCTTTGAACTCAATTAAAATATGTGTTTTAGACTTTTAGGTTCAACATCTATTAAATGTCAATCATTAGTTGATCTAAATTCTTAAAACAGTCCTTCAGATAATGTTCAATATGGAAAAGAAAAGAAAAAATAAAATAAATAATTTTTCCTGTGC
>NW_019236314.1:0-2124 GCF_002742605.1 Olea europaea var. sylvestris
TTTTTTTTTGTTGGTCGCTACATTCACCATTCCATACTTTGCGAGTTCACGAAGAAAATGGAAACAAACATCAATATGATTGATGTGTCCATGCAGTATTGGATTCACAGAAAGCTTGATTGCTGAACTATTGTCCCAAAAAATAGTTGTGGATTTACTCTGAATTTTCAAAAATTCTTCTTAATGCTATACCAATAAATTCTGCCTCTATGGTAGAAAGAGTGATTACAGGCTATTTATTTGAGGACCAAGACATAGCAGCTGAACTTAATAGAAACACATAACCTGAAGTACTTTTTCTATCCTTTGGATCCCCAGCATAGTCACTGCCTGTATATGCAATCAACTCTTCATTTTCTCCCTTCTTGTAGAAAATCCCAAACTCAGTTGTTCCATTTAGATACCTTATTTTCTTCTTTGCCATTGCCAGATGGAGCCCAGTAGGTCTTTCCATATACCAACTAATGAGGCTTACTGAAAACATCAAATCTGGTTGAGTGGTCGTTATATACACATGGCTTCCAACTATCTGTTTGTTAGTAAGTGGCATCCACTCTAGCTCCATCCTCGTTCTTCTCTAGCTTAAATCTAGGAACAATTGGGTTTTGGACTGGATTGAAATTAATCATGCCAGGCCTTTTCAAACTTCCAATGCATACTTCCTTTGGTTAATAAAAATACCGTCAATTTTTTGTGTTAATTCAATGACAAGAAAGTATCACATCCTTCCAAGATCAATCATATCGAACTCTAATTTCATAGATTTTTTGAACACATATATCATGGACTTATCATTTCCAGTAAGAATGAGATCATCAACATAGAGACACAATTAGAATTTTACCTCCTCCTTCAGTCTTGATGAACATAGTATGTTCATAGTAGCACTTCTCAAAACCTTCTTTCATAAAATGAGACTCTATACGACTATATCAAGCTAGTGGAGCTTGCTTAAGTCCATATATAGCCTTTTAAGTTTGCATACCCTATCCTCATTACTTTTTGGTTCATAACCTCAGGGCTGCAACACGAAAATCTCTTCATTTAATTTACCATGCAAAAAGGCTGACTTCACGTCTAGTTGATAAATTGTCCACATTTTTTGGGCTGCAAGAACAATTATCACACGAGTTGTATCTAGTTCAGCCACAGGTGCAAATACCTCAGTATAGCCTACCCCATACTATTGAGTATATCCTTTGCTACAAGTCGTGCCTTGTATTTATCATTTTCTCTATTCTCATTAAATTTAGTTTCATAAACCCATTTTAATCCTATATTCTTTCCTGCAATAGGAAAGTCAATTAATTTCCAAGGATCATTCCTCTCTATTGCTTCCATCTCCAAATCCATGCTTGTTTTCCATTTTTCACTCTTCACGGTATCATCATACGATATAGGGCCACTAGCAACAAACATGACCAAGCGAGCCATATCCTCTTCCTCACAAGGAGCTTCTTAACTGATGTAGTCTGTCATCCAAATTGGAGGCCTTCTTTGTCTTGTTCCATGATGTTTGGGTGTGAGTCTTTATTTAGTAATTTGACTATAGAAGAATTCACTTTTTCTGTTTCTGTTTGACTAATAGAATCTATCTCAAATTCATCTTCATTATCACTTTCTCCCCACTCTAAATCACCAATAACAGTTGCTTCATGGTTCCTTTACCAGTTCCGCAATCTATATGCCAAGACCGCTAACTGACTCCAAGCAAAATACACTTCAAATTCTTGACATCGAGTTTTGTTCTTCCAGCATTAGGAATATAAGCATGAGAGATGCACCCAAAAACTCTGAAATACTCCACTAATGGCTTGGTTCCACTCCAAGCTTTTTATGGAGTTCTATTCCTCACTGCAAGTGTAAGGCGTCGATTTAGAACGTGGACGGTCCAATTAAATGCTTCAGGCCAAAACGTTTTTGGAATATTCTTCTCCGAAAGCATGATTCGAACCATATTCATAATGGTTCGATTCTTACGTTCTGCTACCCCATTTTGTTGTGGGTGTGTATGGCTACTAGTTGCCTTTGAATACCATTTATGTTACAAAATTCAGTGAATTCCTGGAATGTAAACTCTGTTAGGGAGAAAAACGCGTGGGTCGACTTTGGCTAACAAGTAAT
>NW_019236315.1:0-2124 GCF_002742605.1 Olea europaea var. sylvestris
TGGATTGAACTCACTACTTCGTCGTGACGTATGAGGGATTTTGGCCATTTTTTGGAAGGAGTGAGCAGTTTTATGTTTGGAAGGCTTGGATAGTCGGCGTATGAAGAATTGAGCGTAACTTTTACAAGAGGTGTCCGTTTCGGGCCCATAAGTACTTTTTGGAAATGTAGCGACCCTTTTGGATTGAACTCACTACTTCGTCGTGACGTATGAGCGATTTTGGCCATTTTTTGGAAAGAGTGAGCAGTTTTATGCTTGGAAGGCTTGGATAGTCGGTGTACGAAGAATTGAGCGTAACTTTTGCACACGGTGTCCGTTTTGGGCCCATAAGTACTTTTTTGGAAATGTAGCGACAGTTTTGGATTGAACTCACCACTACGTCGTGACGTATGACGGATTTCGGCCATTTTTCGAAAGAACGAGTACCTCTATACTTGGAACGCTCGGATAGTCGGCGTATGAAGAATTGATCGTAACATTTGCAAGAGGTGTACGTTTCGGGCCCATAAGCACTTTTTGGAAATGTAGCGACCCTTTTGGATTGAACTCATTACTTCGTCGTGACATATGAGAGATTTTGGCCATTTTTGGAAAGATTGAGCTGTTTTATGTTTGGAAGGCTTGGATAGTAGCGTACTAAGAATTGAGCATAACTTTTTCCCACGGTGTCCGTTTTGGGCCCATTAGTACTTTTTGGAAAAGTAACGACCCTTTTGGATTGAACTCACAACTTCATCGTGACGTATGAGGGATTTCGGCCCCTTTTCAAAAGAAGGAGCACTTCTATATTTGGAACGCTCGGATAGTCAGCGTACGAAGAATTGAGCGTAACTTTTGCACACGGTGTCCGTTTTGGGCCCATAAGAACTTTTTGGAAATGTTGCGACCCTTTTGGATTGAAATCACAACTTCGTCATGACATATGAGGGATTTTGGCCATTTTTCAAAAGAACGAGCACTTCTATATTTGGAACGCTCGGATAGTCGGTGTACGAAGAATTGAGCGTAACTTTTGCAAGAGGTGTCCATTTCGGGCCCATAAGTACTTTTTGGAAATGTAGCGACCCTTTTGGATTGAACTCACAACATCGTCGTCACGTATGAGGGATTTTGGCCATTTTTTGGAAGGAGTGAGCAGTTTTATGTTTGGAAGGCTTGGATAGTCGGTGTACGAAGAATTGAGCGTAACTTTTGCAAGAAGTGTCCGTTTCGGGCCCATAAGTACTTTTTGGAAATGTAGCGAACCTTTTGGATTGAACTCACCACTTCATCGTGACGTATGACGGATTTCGGCCATTTTTTGAAAGAATTAGCACTTTTATACTTGGAAGGCTTGGATAGTCGGCGTACGAAGAATTGAGCGTACCTTTCGCACACGGTGTCCGTTTTGGGCCCATAAGTACTTTTTGAAAATATAGCGACCCTTTTAGATTGAACCCACAACTTCGTCGTGACGTATGATGGATTTCAGCCATTTTTTGAAAGAAAGTGCAATTTTATGTTTGAAGGATTGGATAGCCGGGGTATGAAGAATTGACCGTACCTTTTGCACACGGCGTCCGTTTCGGGCCCATAAGTACTTTTTGGAAATGTAGCGACCCTTTCGGATTGAACTCATAACTTCGTCGTGACGTATGAGAGATTTTGGCCATTTTTGGAAAGATTGACCAGTTTTATGTTTGGAAGGCTTGGATAGTAGCGTACGAAGAATTGAGCGTAATTTTTTCACACGGTGTCCGTTTTGGGCCCATAAGTACTTTTTGGAAATGTAGCGACCCTTTTGGATTGAACTCACAACTTCGTCGTGACGTATGAGGGATTTCGGCCATTTTTGGAAAGAACGAGCACTTCTATATTTGAAACGCTCGGATAGTCGACGTACGAAGAATTGAGCGTAACTTTTGATCACGGCGTCCGTTTTGGGCCCATAAGTACTTTTTGGAAATGTAGCGACCGTTTTGGATTGAACTCACGACTTCGTCAAGACGTTTACGGTATTTCGGCAATTTTTCGAAAGAACGAGCACTTCTATATTTGGAAAGCTCGGATAGTCGGCGTACGAAGTATTGAGCGTAACTTTTGCAAGCGGTGTCCGTTTCAGGCCCATAAGTACTTTTTGGAAAT
>NW_019236316.1:0-2124 GCF_002742605.1 Olea europaea var. sylvestris
CAACCACCTCGACTTCATCTTCAACATTCAGCCATCAAGCCTCGCAGGTTCGGTTTGCCAACCACCTCAGCTTCATCTTCAACATTTAGCCATCAAGCCTCATAGGTTCGGTTTCCTAAACCACCTCGACTTCGTCTTCAACATTCAGCCATCAAGCTTTGAAGGTTCGGTTTGCCAACCACCTCGGCTTCGTCTTCAAGATTCAGCCATCAAGCCTCAAAGGTTCGGTTTCCCAACCACCTTGGCTTCGTCTTCAAGATTCAGCCATCAAACCTTGAAGGTTCGACTTGCCAACCACCTCGGCTTCATCTTCAACATTGAGCCATCAAGCCTCGCAGGTTCGGTTTTCCAAACCACCTCGGCTTCGTCTTCAACATTCAGCCATCAAGCTTCGAACGTTTGGTTTGCCAACCACCTAGACTTCATCTTCAAGATTCAACCATCAAGCCTTGAAGGTTCGATTTCCCAACCACCTCGACTTCGTCTTCAAGATTCAGCCATCAAACCTCGAAGGTTCGGTTTGCCCACCACCTCGATTTCATCTTCAACATTCACCCATCAAGCCTTGCAGGTTCAGTTTTCCAAACCACCTCGACTTCGTCTTCAACATTCAGTCATCAAGTCTCGAAGGTTTGGTTTGCCAACCACCTCGGCTTCATCTTCAAGATTCAGCCATCAAGTCTCGAAGGTTCAATTTTCTAACCACCTCGACTTCATGTTCAAGATTCAGCCATCAAGCCTCGAAGGTTCGGTTTGTCAACCACCTCGGCTTCATTTTCAACATTTAGCCATCAAACCTCACACATTCAGTTCATTTCACCACCTCGACTTCTTCATCATTCACCCACAACAGCACATTCCTAACTCCAACCATGATATAAATATCTATACTTGGACTTGGGAGACTATTATTTGGGGTTCAAAAACTTTTTCAATTTTTACCCAACCCACTGGCTTTACTTCATTAAAGTCTACGCATTACATAAATGACTATACTTGGACTTGGGGAACTATTGTTACGTATTGTCATACTTGGCCAACCTATTTGGGCATATGGCCCACTCAATCCGAATCACGTAGCCCTCCAGCCGAGGTGGCATGTACAGTTGAGGCCCATATACCGAGGTTGGCTAAGTAGCCGAAGTCTATATGCTGAGGCCCATGAACCGAAGCCATGATGCGAGATCACCCAAAAGATAGCCGAAGCCCTAAAGCGGGAGTATTACGTGAGTGATAGAAGTTATGAATCCGAATCTGAATCCGAGGTCGAAGCAGAAGCCTCTGAACCATGAAGGAACGTCTTCCTGAATGATTGATGGAACGTCTGCCATAAGTGTACATGTCAAGTCTTGTCATTAGCATGGGATTTCTGCATAAGCAATAAATGCGCAGCAAGCTAGTAAGTCAAGGATGATGCCTAGGATTGGATGTTTGGATTAAAGAGATGAGGCCACGTGTCACCTCATCCAAGAATTGTCATTTCACATCTACCACTATAAATAATTCTCTTGTGTAACATTAAAAGGTTAATGCAAGAATCAATACAAGAAATCATACTTTACTCAACTCTCTCTTTCTTATTACCTTGCAATACAATATGAGTTTACATATTTGCATGCATATTCATGAGTACCGATTGGTAATTATTGTACAATTGGATTAAGAACATCCCGCCGGATTCCAAACTTTCTCGTCCCGCATCGTTGAGCTACTCCCACGCCCCTGATCCGTTCCTCCTAGACCATCCACGTGTCTTAGCGTGTTGAATTTTCGCTCATGTGTGCACGGGTGGGTTCGACATCTGTTGGCAACATATTTTGGGGTCAAGAATAGTTATTCACCAAAACAGAACAACCAACCAACCAGGGCGACTGGGATGGGGGAAAAACGGGGTGAGTAAACTATCAGAATACTTTTTACGATACTATTGTTCTCCGACGCATAGAATTTCATGTTTGATCGATTTTTTAAAAACAATATATCTAAAATTCATCCAAATCTGATTACTTATAAATTTTTATTTTTTAAGGTCCTATCAACTTTGTTTGATAACGTTTGTTTATTTGATCTTGTATTATTGACTTTCAGATTGATTGTTTGATTAGTAAAGGATGATTGATGATC
>NW_019236317.1:0-229 GCF_002742605.1 Olea europaea var. sylvestris
TCGTAATTTCTCGCGACGGTGTCGAAATCGGCTCAAATTTGACAGATCGATCGGAAACAAAAATCGCGTCGGGGGCAATTTCGACATTTTTCGTGACGGAGTCGGAATCGGCTAAAATTTGACCGATTGATGGGAAACAAAAATCGCACCGGGGGCGATTTCGTAATTTTTCGCGACGGTGTCGAAATTGGCTCAAATTTGACAGATTGATCGGAAACAAAAATCGCGC
>NW_019236317.1:502-2124 GCF_002742605.1 Olea europaea var. sylvestris
CGGAGGCAATTTCCTCATTTTTCGCGGCGGTGTCGAAATCGACTAAAATTTAACTGATTGATGGGAAACAAAAATCGCGCCGGGGGCGATTTCGTCATTTTTCGGGACGGTGTCGAAATGGGCTCAAATTTGACCGATTGATCGGAAAAAAATTCGAGCCGGGGGAAATTTCCTCATTTTTCGCGACGGTGTTGGAATCGTCTAAAATTTGAAGATTGATGGGAAACAAAAATCGCGCCGGGGGCAATTTCGTCATTTTTCATAACGGTGTCGGAATCGGTTAAAATTTGACTGATTGATGGGAAACAAAAATCGCGCAAGGGCAATTTCGTCATTTTTCGTGACGGTGTCGGAATCGGAAAAAATTTGACTGATTGATGGGAAACAAAAATCGCGCCAGGGCAATTTCGTCATTTTTAGTGACGATTTCGAAATCGACTAAAATTTGACAGATTGATGGGAAACAAAAATCGCGCCGGGGGCGATTTCGTAATTTCTCGCGACGGTGTCGAAATCGGCTCAAATTTGACAGATCGATCGGAAACAAAAATCGCGTCGGGGGCAATTTCGTCATTTTTCGCAATGGTGTCGAAATCGGCTAAAATTTGACTGATTGATGGGAAACAAAAATCGCGAAGGGGCTATTTCGTCATTTTTCGTGATGGAGTCGGAATCGGCTAAAATTTAACTGATTGATGGGAAACAAAAATCGCACCGTTGGCGATTTCGTAATTTTTCGCGACGGTGTCGAAATTGGCTCAAATTTGACTGCTTGATCGGAAACAAAAATCGCGCCGTGGGCAATTTCGTCATTTTTCGCGACGGTGTCGAAATCGACTAAAATTTAACTGATTGATGGGAAACAAAAATCGCGCCGGGGGCGATTTCGTCATTTTTCGTGACGATTTCGAAATCGACTAAAATTTAACAGATTGACGGGAAACAAAAATCGCGCCGGGGGCGATTTCGTAATTTCTTACGACGGTGTCGAAATCGGCTCAAATTTGACAGATCGATCTGAAACAAAAATCGCGTCGGGGGCAATTTCGTCATTTTTCGCGATGGTGTCGAAATCGGCTAAAATTTGACTGATTGATGGGAAACAAAAATCGCGAAGGGGCTATTTCGTCATTTTTCGTGACGGAGTCGGAATCGGCCAAAATTTAACTGATTGATGGGAAACAAAAATCGCACCGGGGGCGATTTCGTAATTTTTCGCGACGGTGTCGAAATTGGCTCAAATTTGACAGCTTGATCAGAAACAAAAATCGCGCCGGGGGCGATTTCGTAATTTTTCGCGACGGTGTCGAAATTGGCTCAAATTTGACAGCTTGATCAGAAACAAAAATCGCGCCGGGGGCAATTTCGTAATTTTAATCGACGGTATCGAAATCGACTAAAATTTAACTGATTGATGGGAAACAAAAATCGCGCCGGGGGCGATTTCGTCATTTTTCGGGACGGTGCTGAAATGGGCTCAAATTTGACCGATTGATCGGAAAAAAATTCGAGCCGGGGGCAATTTCCTCATTTTTCGCAGCGGTGTTGGAATCGTCTAAAATTTGACGATTGATGGGAAACAAAAATCGCGCCGGGGGCAATTTCGTCATTTTTCGTGACGG
>NW_019236318.1:0-168 GCF_002742605.1 Olea europaea var. sylvestris
TTCCGATCAAACTGCCAAATTTCAGCCAATTTCGACACAGTCGAGAAAAATGACGAAATTGCCCCGGCGCGATTTTTGTTTCCCCATCAACCAGTCAAATATTAGCCAATTCCGACACAGTCGCGAAAAATGACGAAATTACACCCGGCGCTATTTTTGTCCCCGATC
>NW_019236318.1:485-2123 GCF_002742605.1 Olea europaea var. sylvestris
CGAAATTGCCCCCGGCGCGATTTTTATTTCAAATCAAACTGCCAAATTTTAGCCCATTCCGACACTGTCGAGAAAAATGGCGAAACTGCCCCCGGCGCGATTTTTATTTCCGATCAAACTGCCAAATTTCAGCCAATTTTGACACAGTCGAGAAAAATGGCGAAATTGCCCCCGACGCGATTTTGTTTCCGATCAACAAGTCAAATTTCAGCCAATTCCGACACAGTCGCGAAAAATAAAGATATTACACCCTGCGCGATTTTTGTTCCCCATAAACCTGTCAAATCTGAGCCCATTCCGACACAATCGAGAAAAATGACGAAATTGCCGTCGGCGTGATTTTTATTTCAGATCAAACTGCCAAATTTCAGTCAATTCCGACACAGTCGAGAAAAACGACGAAATTGCTCCCGGCGCGATTTTTGTTCCCGATAAACCTGTCAAATTTCAGCCCATTCGACACAGTGAAGAAAAATTACGAAATTGCCCCCGGCGCGATTTTTGTTTCCGATCAACCTGTCAAATTTCAGCCCATTCCGACAACGTCGCGAAAAATGACGAAATTGCCCCCGGGGCGGTTTTTGTTTCCGATCAACAAGTTAAATTTCAGCCAATTTCGAGACAGTCGCAAAAAATGACGAAATTGCCCCTGCGCGATTTTTGTTCCCGATTAACCTGTCAAATTTGAGCCCATTCTGACACAGTCGAGAAAAATGACGAAATTGCCCCCGGCGCGATTTTTATTTCAGATCAAACTGCCAAATTTCCGCCAATTCCGACACAATAGAGAAAAATGACGAAATTGCCCCCGGCGCGATTTTTATTTCAGATCAAACTGCCAAATTTCCGCCAATTCCGACACAATAGAGAAAAATGACGAAATTGCCCCCGGCGCGATTTTTATTTCAGATCAAACTGCCAAATTTCCGCCAATTCCGACACAATAGAGAAAAATGACGAAATTGCCCCCGGAGCAGTTTTTGTTCACGATAAACCTGTCAAATTTGAGCCCATTCCGACACAGACGAGAAAAATGACGAAATTGCCCCCGGCGCGATTTTTATTTCAGATCAAACTGCCAAATTTCCGTCAATTCCGACACAATAGAGAAAAATGACGAAATTGCCCCCGGAGCAGTTTTTGTTCACGATAAACCTGTCAAATTTGAGCCCATTCCGACACAGTCGCGAAAAATGACGAAATTGCCGCGGCGCGATTTTTGTTTCCGATCAACCTGTCAAATTTCAGCCCATTCCGACACAGTCGAGAAAAATGACGAAATTGCCCCCGTCGCGATTTTTATTTCAGATCAAACTGCCAAATTTTAGCCAATTCCGACACAGTCGAGAAAAATGACGAAATTGCCCCGGCGCAGTTTTCGTTTCCGATCAACCAGTCAAATCTTAGCCAATTCCGACACAGTCGTAAAAATGACGAAATTACACCCGGCCCTATTTTTGTCCCCAATCAACCTGTCAAATTTGAGTCCATTCCGACACAGTCGAGAAAAATGACGAAATTGCCCCCGGTGCGATTTTTGTTTCCGATCAACCAATCAAATTTTATCCAATTCCGACACAGTCGCGAAAAATGACGAAATTGCCGCGGCGCGATTTTTGTTTCCGATCAACCTGTCAA
>NW_019236319.1:0-2123 GCF_002742605.1 Olea europaea var. sylvestris
ATTTCTGCCCAATCCGACACCGTCGCGACGAATGACAAAGTTGCACCTAGGCAGTTTTTCTTTGTTAATTTTCTATCCAGCACTTCTTCAACCTCACATAATTAATAAGGAAATTAATTATTCGGAGGCCCCAACTAAGAAATTTGGCTAAAATCTCGTGATCCCGGGTCTGCGCCCCGAGTCCAATTTCGTGGGCCATTTCCAATCAACTTGCCAAATTTCGACACATTCCGACACCGTCGCGACGAATGACAAAATTGTCCCTGGTGCGATTTTTCTTTGTTAATTTTCTGTCCAGCACTTCTTTAACCTGACATAATTAATACGAAAATAAATTATTCGGAGGCCCAAACGAAGTAATTTGGCTAAAATCCCGTGGTCCCAGGTCTGTGCCCAGAGTCCAATTTCGCGGGTCGTTACCAATCAACCTGCCAAATTTTGGCCCAATCCGACACTGCCACGACAAATGACAAAATTGCCCCTGGATCGATTTCCTTTGTTAATTTTCTGTCCAGCACTTCTTCAACCTGACATAATTAATAAGGAAATTAATTATTCGGAGGCCCAAAAGAAGGAATTTGGCTTAAATTCTATGATCCCGGGTCTATGCCCCAAGTCCATTTTCGTGGGCCGTTTCGAATCAACCTTCCAAATTTCGGCCCATTCCGACATCGTCGCGACGAATGACAAAATTGCCCTTGGTGCCGTTTTTCTTTGTTAATTTTCTGTCCAGCACTTCTTCAACCTGACGTAATTAATATGAAAATTAATTATTCGGAGGCCCAAAAGAAGGAATTTGGCTTAAATTCTATGATCCCGGGTCTATGCCCCAAGTCCATTTTCGTGGGCCGTTTCGAATCAACCTTCCAAATTTCGGCCCATTCCGACATCGTCGCGACGAATGACAAAATTGCCCTTGGTGCCGTTTTTCTTTGTTAATTTTCTGTCCAGCACTTCTTCAACCTCGCATAATTAATACGAAAATAAATTATTCGTAAGCTGAAACGAAGGAATTTGGCTAAAATCCCGTGATCCCGGGTCTGTTTCCCGAGTCCAATTTCTCGGGCCGTTTCCAATCAACCTGGCAAATTTCGGTCCAGTCTGACACCGTCGCGACAAATGATAAAATTGCCCCTGGTGCGGTTTAGCTTTGTTAATTTTCTTTCCAGCACTTCTTCAATCGGACATAATTAATAAGGAAATTAACTATTCGGAGGCCCAAACGAAGGAATTTAGCTAAAATCTCGTGATCCCGGGTCTGTGCTCCGAGTCCAATTTCTCGGGACATTTCCAATCAATCTGCCAAATTTCGTCCCAATCCGACACCGTCGCGTCAAATGACAAAATTGCCCATATTGCGGTTTTTCTTTGTTAATTTTCTGTTCAATACTTCTTCAACTTGGCATAATTAATACGAAAATAAATTATACGGAGGCCCAAACGAAGGAATTTGGCTAAAATCCCGTGATCTCGGGTTTGTGCCCTGAGTCCAATTTCACGGGCCGTTTCCAATCAACCTGCCAAATTTCGACCCATTCCGACATCGTCACGACCAATGACAAAATTATCCCTGGTGCGGTTTTTCTTTGTTAATTTTCTATCCTACACTTCTTCAACCTGACATAATTAATACGAAAATTGATTATTCGGAGGCCCAAACGAAGGAATTTGGCTAAAATCCAGCAATCCTGGGTCTTTGCCACGAGTCCAATTTCGCGGGCCGTTTCCAATCAACCTGTCGAATTTTGACCCATTCTGACACTGTCCCGACAAATGAAAAATTGCCCCTGGTGCTGTTTTTCTTTCTAAATTTTCTGTCCAGCACTTCTTCATCCTAACATAATTAATACGAAAATTAATTATTCGGAGGCCCAAATGAAGGAATTTGGCTAAAATCCCGTGATCCCGACTCGTGCCCGAGTCCAATTTCACGGGCCGCTTTCGATCAACCTGCCAAATTTCGGCCCATTCCGACACCGTCGTGACAAATGAAAAATTGCCTGTGGTGCGGTTTTTCTTTGTTAATTTTCTGTCCAGCATTTCGATAACTTGACATAATTAATATGGAAATTAATTATTCGGAGGCCCATACGAAGGAATTTGGCGAAAATCCCGTGATCCCG
>NW_019236320.1:0-2123 GCF_002742605.1 Olea europaea var. sylvestris
ACTGTGGGGGATGTTACCTCATGTCCATTCCTATGATGTAACAGTGATGCCCGTAAAGATGAAGGATAAGCAGTAGGCTTTTATTGATTCTTATGCATCATAAATCGAGCCAAGTAATGTGAGTTACTTGTGATAAGAAATCACCTATGTGAGAAAGAAGTGGGGCCGCTTCTAAGAGAATTGTATGGGGCTCAATTCTCAGAAACTCTCACAGAACCAGGCGTATGTTCATGGTCAAAACGAACATAATAATGAGAACTGAATTGTGTTAGGAAGAATCCTGTGTGGAATATATTATCGTTTACATAAACCGCAGAACAATTCAAGGACAACGCGTCTACTGGTCAGCTAGTAAAGTAAATATACTTTCACAAGGGAAGGTTCAAAGGGTAATACTTACCTATCCTATACTTATCACCAAGTCTCTCGTGTCACGTTTTCGAGTCTCTCTCAATTTTCATTTATGTGGGAGATTGTTGGAAAAATGAGTAAATGGGTCACTTTTGGCATAAGTTTGAGTGGGACCCGTTGGTCTGATTTGGAAGATCAAAGTTGATCCGTGTTCTCCTCCGTGAGAGCATCGAAACCATATATTTACTTGCCAAAATTGATTAACGGATGAATGAGAAATTGGAGCTCAAAGTTGGCCATTGGAAGATGATTTATGTGAGAAAAGTGACATTTGTCCCACATAGGAAAATGAAGAAAGCATGAACCACTTTATATATTCCTACACTTTGGAATAGTGTAATCATGTGTAGCATAGAGACTCTTTCCACATGTGTACGCGGGGGGTGCAAATCTCGGACCGAAATACCCTTCAGACCTTGAACTTGGGTGCGGGCGCGACCTGCGTACACGAATGTCGGACCGAACAAGACAAAATTCACCCCTTTAGAGAGTCCACGTTTTGCAATTTTTTTTTGCTTTCTCCAATAACTTTTGAGTTTCTGAAACTGCAAAAACTCCAATGGACTCCCAATGGTCACAATGTTAATGGGCAGTATGCCTATAAAAAGGCTCATTCTCTAGCAATCTAACACCCTCGAAAATCTCACCTACATTTTTACATACACAGTTTCTTCTTTTCTGCATTCCTTGTCCAGTAAGGTCTTGTTCTTGTGGTGATATTGTTCGGATACTAGATCAGTTCGCCAGAGTAGTATCTGCGGTGCTCAGATTCTACTATATACTGTTGTATCCTGGGAACACAAATACTCGGATTAAAACTCAAGCACGTATGGTGAGAGGGCGAATCTGTTTTAAGGACACTGTGTTTACACAAGCCTCGAGTTAAAAATTTGTATGAAATTATAAGCATGCCGTTAATTTTTTTTTTGTTCTCTGAAATTTCTGTTAATTTTCAGCTTTCCCGCTTAGATTTATTAAATTAGCGCGTTTTACATAATTTAATATAATTTAATTCTAAATTAGATTAATATATTGTGGTTTATGATAATTTAGTTTATTGTGTAATTAACTAATATTATAAACCCGTATGAGAAAACCCGGTATCATTCCACTAACATAATTTCCAACAATCTTCACTAAGAAAGACTTATTATTAGTGTTCAAAAAAGCGTAAAGTTTGATTAGACGTGGAAGTCAAGTTTCAAGCTTTATAAACTTAAACAAGGTCCAAGGAAAAAAAAATTAATAAAGCACGCCTAGGCACGCATTAAGCGATTAACTTGGCAGTTGATCGCTTAATTTCCCTCTTTTTGTTAGGTGTGACATTTCATCTGCATCTAGACGCGCTTTTTAAAACAATATTTATTATACTTTACAAAAAATTGTGTATCATTTATTTTTGTTATTTTATTTGGATTCTTGGTGATAAAAAATCCAATGGGAAAAAAATTAAACAAAGAAAAAATGAATATAGTTAATTGTTAATATTTTTGAGTATAAAGAAAGTGTTACCTCATTAAACCCTTGTTGGGAAAACTCAATGGGACAAAACCTAGACTAAAGAAAAAGAGTACAGCTACTCCCATGATGAAAATCACTTTATTACTTGAGAGGATTTGTTGAGTATTAATATCGTCATTTTTTTGAAGCTCGTGTTTATGAAAGAATTCTAGAGAAATATGCTTTGTCTTGTTATATTTGATATAGTCTCA
>NW_019236321.1:0-39050 GCF_002742605.1 Olea europaea var. sylvestris
TAATTAGTGGACATCAAATAAATCTTATATTATCCATTTGCACTTTTTATTTATTATCTAAGATAACTAGATTTTAAGATTACTTTATTTTTAAAATTTTACTATATTTACGTTTTATTTTATAAGTTTAATCTTGTTTTCAAAAATGTATTTATAGAAACATTAGATCAAACAAGTTTTGAGTTTTTTTTTTGTGTGTCTTGTAAAATTAAAAACTTAAATCATTTTTAAAATAGTATCAAATGCTTTCTAGTTATCAAGAATTCAAAGAATGAAGAAAAGAACTAAAAACAATTCATAAATATTAAGCCCTTGTTTGATCCCCATTTTTGGAATAAAATGTATTATGGAAAGTGAGATTTTGGAAAATGTTGACTAAAAAGTATGAATTTTTTTTTTTTTTGAAATACTTGTATAATTATTTTATAAAAGAATACGTGGTTGAAAATGAGTTTTGAAAAAATGAGATTCAAATAGGGGCTAACTGAATATCAAAACATGATAATTAAAGTTAAAAAATAAAAATAGGTAAAATTGTTCATCTTAATAATTTTTTAGTTACACATCATTGGAGAAGAAAAATATACGAAACTGAATTTGAGTAATCACCGAGTTTAAGGAAAATCGGAAAAAAGATGACGATCTTGTACCAAAAAATTCATTTTTTTCATATAAAAGAAAAAAACTTAAAAGCCTTGTTTCTTTAGTTATTTTTCTTGATTCTTTTCTCCATTTTCTCTTTAATTTCTTCATAACTTTATATGTTGTAACCCTCTTTAATGGAAGAATTTTGAGAATTGTGCTAGGAAAATGAGTCAAATGGATAACCAAAAGAAAAAAAAATGAAAAAAAAAAAAAGAAAAAACAAAACAACACAGAGAATACAAAAAAAGCATTAAAACAGCATATTGGGTCGAACGGGCTGACCATAGTCATAACTTTATAGAAATTTTCAATTCGGTTCCCAAATTAATTTTTTTTTAAAATCCAATTTGCTCCTTTTTCATCCTAAATTTCAATTTTGATTTTGAAATTTCCAACATCTTCCAGATTGGTCCCCAAAAATTCACAATCATTAGATATTGGTCTGTTTTAAGTTTCAAAAGTATGCAATTTAGTCCTCAAAATTATTTATTGCTCTATCTCAAGTTTCAAAAGTATGTAATTTAGTCCCAAAACTTTTAAAAAGTAGTGTTTCATCCTCAAACTTACAATTTTCATCCGATGGCTCTCTTTAGTACTTTGTATCACTCTCCTACAATTCGTTTAGTCTTTAATTGCTCTGAACCAACATCAATAGTAGCTCATATGCGCTCATTTTTGCATTAATTGCATCTAAATCCTGATTAATCTACATTTAGCAAAATTATACTAAATTAGATAGAAATTCGCTCAGCTAATCATTCAATTCAATTGGAAAACTCAGTTATTTCAATTCCGTCAACTAGTACCGAGTTCTTTCTTACTCTCAGATCAACATTCCTCCACCACTCTCCTCCACTTAGTGCAAGATTCGGAAAGCGGGTTAATGGTTGGGCTCATGATGAGACTGATTTATTTAATGTTTAAAACTAAATTAAAAGTATGGAGAAGTGTGCATATCATTAAGCGGTGGGGCTGATTTCATATATTGGATGATTTTACATTCTGCAAAAATAGATTGGCTTTTTACCCATATAAGCAAGAGATTTGGTGGATAAATGACAATTTAAATAATCGAAGAAGGAATCAACAGCCGAATTGCGTCTGCCATAATATTTCCGTAATCCTGTGTAGCAAATTCAAAAAAAAAAATCACCCTTAATTGTTTCGTCGAGGGCTAGAGAGACTGAGAGAGTGATTTTGTTTCGCCTGGGTTAGAGAGAGAGAGTTTGTTTTGAAAGAAAAAATTATAAACCGTTCAAATGATATTTTGACCTGATTTTGTAAAGTGACATTTTTTTGAATTCAAAATAATGTCACATCATCAGGGTGTAAACCATTCGGTATGGGGTTATGTACGTTTAGAATTTTCCTTTATGTAATTTCGTTCTGCAATAGTGCTATACGTACAGGAAAGAAGTCACAGAATTTGTACAAGTATTCGAAAAAAATGACGTGGTTAAGGGAAAAAGGAAAAACAATAGTGCTATACGTACAGGAAAGAAGTCACAGAATTTGTACAGATATTCAAAAAAAATGACGTGGTTAAGGAAAAAATGAAAAAAAGGGTAAACAGTAAAGAAAGAAAACTGGGAAAGGCTTAGCCAGTTATTTCTTTTCTTTTCATTTTTCCCCAAAAACTTGGCGGAGAAGCTCATCACTTACCTTTCTCCATCTCCGGCCAACATCCGACTACCCGACCAGCGTTGATGTCCGATCATAATGTAATCATGAAAGCCCACAAAAACGCAAAATCACACCACAGTTGTCACGCATGGTGACATTGTAAACCTTAATCCTCAAATCCAGAAACACAGTTGGTCGAAACTCCCACTCGTCATTGTTGACCACTCTAAGAGTCCAACTGAAGCTTAAGAAGCAGCATCCATTTGATTTCAGAAGTTCGAGCAAGAGTCGTTGGCGTGCAAATGGATGGCCTGTTAGAAAGTAGATTCGAAAATCTCTTCTTCTTCTTCATTTTTTTGTTAAGGGTGATTTTAATAATGGGAAGATGATTTTCAGAATATGTGGAAGTGTGGGTTGGAGTGGCTTTTGTGGGTTGTTACATACAAAGATTAGGTATGCTTTCACCATATCTTAGCTTTGTCTAAGGATGGCTGTGAAAGAATTGTCATCTACAGGTTGAATTGAATAAGCTGAATCATTGAATTGAACTTCAAATTAGTACTTTGATTTTGTTGTTTAACTGAGATGATTGTGCAAGTTCTTGATCTAACCAACTACAAGTACAAAGGGAAAGGATCATCTTCGACCAATCATCCCGCAGCTGAACCAACTTTCCAATTTCCAACCCCCATGATGTCCCATGAAGCGCGTTCAGGCGGTGTTAATTGTGGACCAGCTCACCAGCAGCAAGTATATGCAATCAGTCAATTGCTCTTGATGTTCCAACCGAGTCAAGAGGAGCTGAAGAATTAAAACTCAGGCTGCAACTAGTAATTAACTGCATTGTGGAAGAATCTTTAGTCTTGTAAATGTTTAGCAGCAGGTGTGGTGATGGTTTTGCCCGGATTCGTGTTAAGAAATTTACTTCAGTGATGTGCATTCGTGTTAAGAAATTTAATTCAGTTGAAATGTCAAGATGTTATGCCTTCTGGTTTTCATGCACGCAGAACCTTGTGCTTAAAATGGTGAAAAGCTTGAACAAAAACAATATAGCGTTGAACGAAATTTTTCAACTTAAATTGGTGAAAAAATCAAGGCAATCTTAACAAAAGATGAGTAAATGACTTCACTAATACATAAACATTTGTTTATAAACATTAGGATATGCAAATCAAAGCAATCACCAATACATCAATTTCAACAAGTTGGCCAAGAAAATTCAGACACTCTACAAGGCTCTGTACACCAACAAATTGAGAGGTTTTAATTGATCAACAAGCTGAATCATCATAGTGGACAATCTCCATTTCTACTTCCTTTCCAGGCTCAACAATTTCTTCTTCTTCTTCTTCTTCTTCTTCCATAATCGACATCTTGCTCCTCCTCATAACTTCCTCAAGTGTCATTGGAGAGGGTATCCTTGTCCTCGTCATCTGCAAAGTTTATAGTATCAACAACAAAAAAATCATGCCAGTCAATCATTGCCATCTGTAGCATCTCTTCATCTTTAGTTCTTGTCTCAAGACATTCTAGTCTTCTTCCACTCGGTGGATTTCTTCTCAATTCATAGAGAATTGCGAGGTGAAATGAAATGGGTTTGGGAGTGCAAGTGGTGCCGGCATGTGGTCGGCGTCGGCCGGTGGTGCCAGTGAACGGTTGGTGTCGGCTGGTGGTGATGGTGAGTGCTTGGGTTGGGAGCTTAGGGCCGCTCATGGTTGCGTAAATAGGGGAAAAATTGGAGCACAAATGGGTTTTTGTTTTTTTGGGGAAGACTACAGATTTTCTACTTAAATTAAAATAAAGAATTGCCAGCTCATATCTTTTTAAAATCCTGTACCTCTTCTGTGAAAAGCCTCCTGTACGTAAGGCATTATTCTTTCGTTCTGACCTTAGAAAGAACCTATACTAAATCGAAATTTAATTTAATTTATTCTTTTAATTAAATAATAATAATAATAATAATAATAATTATTATTATTATTTTATTAAATTTCTAAATGTAATGTAATTCAATTTTTTTTTTTTTTTTGAAGAATGTGTTGTTAAAAAGGTAAAGAAGTAAAAGTATAAAATAAAAAGAATAAAAAAAGGCGATGATAAATGGGATAGGGGACTTGTTCTCGGCCCACTTTGAAGTTGATTCCTCCATGAACCTGCCTAATTTGGCTATGAGTATGGAACAATGTAACAAAAATACTCGATGGTACGGGGATGGGATGGTCGAGACCCATCCCGACCATCCTGTTGCTATTCCTACCACCTATATTTGGACAATATGATTTTTTTGTTATTCATTTTCTTAGGAGGTGTATTCAATTGAGATTTTTAAAGACTTTAATCTACTTTTTTAAAGTGATGATTTCTATAGATTTCGTTGATCTTTTATAAATTTGTATGGAATTGTGAAAGGGACTTTCATTTTAAAATTTTTATTGGCTATTCAAAAAACTTTTGAAAACTTTCATTTGAAACAGAGTTCATGTGGATCTAGTACAACGGTGTGAAATTCTCATATAGGAATTGTTAGTTCCCACAATTCCCCTTTTCCTTCCCATATAATAAAAAAATAAATTAAAAAAAATAAAAATTTAAGACATTAGATAAATAAATAATAATCAAATTATACATATAAATGATAAACAATAAATTTAATATTCAATATTATTAATATAATATACTTTTAAAAATAAATAAAAATCAATATATCTAAATTTAATTATAAAATTTTATACTTTAATAAAACATCGATATTTTTCACAAAAAACAAATGAATGAAAAAAGAAAAAAGTTACATAAATCCAATTTAATTTCTTTTATAGAAAATAGAAATAAACAGAGAGAGAGAGAGAGAGATGGAAATAAATATAATCAATAGAAAAAATAAATTTTAATTATACCGTTTGTAGAAGGAAAAATGAAAGAATGAATATATATATATATATATTTCAGTGAAAGTCACCCAAAACCTCATGATTAATGAGAAACAAATTTTAAAATTTTATATGAGTACTTTCTGATTAAAAATTAGTACTCCGGTAATTTCTATAAAAGTCTCTAGAAGTCATTAAAATTTGAACATCTCAAAACATATAGAGACTTTTAAAAAGTTTTAGTTGAATGTACCTTAACTTTTGGAGATTTTTTAAAGATAATTAGCACAAAACGTTCTTACCTTCTATGATTTTTGTGAAAAAGTCCATATCTTTCGTTTTTTGGCGCATTTCATCCTACCTTTACATTTTCTTGTGAAAAACATCATTTTTCTCAGTAAAAGTTATCAAATGACTAATATACCCTTCTATATATATATATAAAAAAAATAAAGAAATAATTGCAATCATAGTTCCAATTTTCAAAAAAGTTCAAAAGAGGAAGTGGAGGTGGAGAATTTATTATTTTTTTATTTAAAACTACGATTGCATTTAGTTCTTTATTTTTTTATTTAAATAGAATGATATATTAGTCATTTTATAGCTTTTTATTGAGAAAAATGACAAAAATGATGTTTTGCACAAGAAAAGGTAAAGGTAAGGATGAAATGCGCCAAAAAATGAAAGGTAGGGACGTTTTCCTCAAAAATCATGAAAGGTAGGGACGTTTAGTGCTAATTATCTATTTTTTAAAATTATATAAAAGTCTCAATTGAATATACCGTGATTTTTAGAGATTTCTTAAAAGTTTATAAAAGTTTCAATTAAATACAACATAACTTTTAGAGAGTCTAAAAAAATCTCAATTGAATACTCTTAACTTTTTAAATCCCAAAAAGTCATTAAAAGTCTCAATTGAATACACCTCCATTAATTTAAACCCATGTTTAGTGTCTATTATTGAAAAAAATGATGTTTTGATTATCGATTTTTTTAGACAATGTGCAGTTAAAAATTAGGAAAAATTTTGAATTTGCACTCAAAATATTTTATTCTGTAATTATGATGTTGAGAATTAAAGAGTTTTATTTTAAAAATAAACAAATAAGAGCTAAATAAAAGATGGGGATGAAAGTATAGATTTCCTAATAAAATAAAACAACCATGCTTTACAAACATAATAATTGACATAGGCTCCGTTTGATATTCATTTTTTTAAAATATATTTTTCTCTCTCTTCTTTTCAATCACACATTCTTTATTAAAATAATATTACACGTAAATAAAAAACTTTTTTTTTATTTTTCAACCACACATTTCCCATCAATTTACTATTCAAAAATACATTTTTACATAAAAATAGTTCTCAAACACCATAATAATTTTTAACATAATGCCACATGACATTCTATCATTGAACTGTTTAAAATATGGTCAACTTTTTCGTCATATCAGGTCATGCCAATACATATTCTGTCATTCTCTCCGCCGTACATTTTCTGACATACAAACATTGTTCTAAAATAAATACGTCTTTTATACAAATGCCGTTAGACCCATTCATTAGTTGGTCACAGAATTGTTTATTTGGCGGCCACGATCAACGGAAGAGAAAGCAGATTCAAACTGGCATTCAGTCGTATACACGCAATCTCGTTTGCTCCGAGGAATAAAATATATGGATGAACATGAGCATGTCGTCTGACCTTTGACCTTTCCCTGCGGACTCTACCAGACGTACGTGTTTATTTATTATTATAAAGTGTAAAAACGCTGAAGCGTGGGCCCCCTCACGTGAGGGGCAGCAAGTGTGCAGAAAGACGATCAGCAGGGGCGGCCTCATGTGAGGGGCAGCACGTGTGCAGAAAGTCGATCAGCGTGGGGCCCCTCATAAGTTTCCATGTACTGTACAAGAGAATAATCCAAATTTTATTTGTTTTTGGTTTTGGTCGCTTTAGACAGTGGGGCTTACATCCGGTCCAATGAGAGTGGATTATTATCGTATTTTTATTTATAAAAAGGCGTTATTGGCGACCAGCTTGATCGATTATTCCTAACTACGGATCTCAGAAAGCACCTTTTAACTCACGTGTCTCTCCAATTGTCTTGTAGAAGTAGAACCAACCCTCATAATGGAAATTCCATTGAACTCAGTGATAGTGGTTGCCACCCTCATACTACTTACGACGATTACTGGTCTTGTTTGGTTAGTTCTGAAACTCCGCAATTTCTCTGGAGGGGAAGGGGATGCATCAATCACCAGTGATCCAGAAAACCCTCGTAGTTGTTGCGGAACCTTCCAATTGCACTTCCACATTTTGAGTGTTTCTACAACGACATGGTAAGAGCCGATCCAGGAGTACCAAATATACGTTTTGTTTATGAAATCGTGATCAATTATTCATTCATTCATTCATTTTTTTTTTTTGCAGAGTTCATACAAAGCAAGTTTTCCTCTCAAAAGGACCAGGATTATTTATCCAAATTATTTGCAATGTGCAGTACGTTGTGTCGTCTTGCTTTTGTTAATATATATGTGCACTAATAAGCACGATGTCAAATGAAAGTTTTCGGGAGGAAATTATTTCTGTAAATTTCGTTTTGCATTGATGGCTTTCTTATAATATACCACTTTTGAGTGGGATTCAAATAAGGTTACACACACACACATATGTGTGTGTGGTTGAAAAGAATAAAATTATAGTCCCATAAAATGTGTAATTAAAAATGAAGTTGAGATAAAATAAATTTTAAAAAATAAGAGACAACAAGACCATAAATTTACAAATATAGTAGTATTTGTTGACATTAAACTTGTAATCCTCGGGAAAAAATGAAGAGGAAAGTGATGGCAGATTTTTTTTTTTTAATGAGTTTTTAATAGTAATTTTCAAGCAGATGTGGGGTTAAATAGTAAAGAAAATATTTAAATTTACGTGAAGAATATTTTATTATGAAAATGTATGAATAAAAATGAGTATGAAGAAAGATAATAAAAAGGAATGATTGTCAAATAATAACAAGTTGCATGTTTAGAGCGGGGCTTCGAACTTGGAGGCAAGTAGGACTTTGAAAAGACTCTTAAAGCTAAGGTCGAATATGGTCCGGTTCAATTACATTCTAAAGAGAATCAAATCAGGCTCGAAATTCTTGGGTATTTAGTAAGTGAAGAGTTGGGTTTAAATTTAATTATGGAATCGTTTGGGTTCGGTTCGGTTCAATTCCGGAGCTCCGTACTATAATTAATTTTTTTTAATATTTTGCACTGCTATATTAATTCAACTAATAACATGTTCACTTTTAGCTCTTACGAATTATGCAGTCCATCTTATATATATTTTGATTCTCTCTTTACCGAGTTTTTTATAGATTTGATTGTTAAAAATCACAAGAAGAGAAAGATAGCGAACTCGTAATAATTAAGAGAGGCGCAGTTGAACTTTAATTTGACTTTTTCAGAACGGTAGAACGGTACTACAGTAGAATAACAGATTTGGGTAAAAGTTAGATCGATTTAATTAAATTGGGCTTGGACTGAAATTTAGAAATAGGAAAATCATATTTTTGGGGTTAGAGCTAAATTAATTAGTTAGCAAATTTATTTAGAAAAATAAAAATAATTTCACTTATTTAAAATAAATAAATTAAAAAAAATTAGGGAGATTCGATTTTTCGGTTTTTGATCTAGAACCAAACTGAATCATCAGTTCTCAATTCAAATACTCGTTCGGGTATTTAACTTAAGAAAAATCGCTCAATTTGGTTCAATTCGGATTGGGTTTGGTTCGATCCTATTTGATTCGAGAGTTTTGTCCAACCCTACTTCAGGTCAACCATACACCGCTGGCTTTTCATAATCCTATCGTTTTTGTTCTTTCACTATACGAGAAGAGATAAATTTTAGATTTCTAGTACTCAAATAGAGGGTAAAGATAAGGCCATGTCCCCTCCCATTATAATTTATTACAAAATATACCCAATGTAAGGAGCGAAGCAAACCTCACTACCTTCTGGTTTGACATGAGTAGGCCTAAAGACTATAATCTCAATTCTCAGTGTCTTTATAATATGAATATGAATTATTTGTGTCAAAAAGTAGACAATATAGAAATATGAAGATGGGTTAATTTAGGAAATCAGACCTCCTGATATTGATAATTCGAGGAATCAATGAGCCTCTCAATTACAAACAAGAAGTTTGCTTCAATGGTAATTAGCACATAATGTCATTATTTTTCATTACAATTGTGGAAAATATCCTTATTTTCATATATTTTTTAACATTTTTACCTTTATTTTCATCTTTCATTATGCAAAATATCATTTTTTTAAATCCATTTTTTAAATTAAGAGCTGTGAAATAACGAATATACACTTCTATTTAAATAAAACAAAAAGAAAAAGAATGAACTATTACATTCACAGTCCTCAAATTTTTTTTAAAAATGCAAATGAATCCCAAATAAATTATTAAAAGTGCAATTAACACATAATATCGCTACCTTTCATTATTATTATGAAAACATCCTCATCTTTCTTGTTTGACATTTATCACCTTTAATTACGCCTTTAATTGCGTAAACCGTCTTTTCCATCAATTTTCATCCAATTTATCAATAAAAGCTGTGAAGCAATGAATTTAATAATTTATTTGGGATTCATTTGTACTTTTTTTAATTTTTTAATTTTCAATTTTTTAATAATTTATTTTGGATTCGTTTGCACTTTTTTAAAAATTTTGAGAATATATTTGCAATTAGCTCTTTATTTTTATTTTTTTAAATTTAAATAGGAGGGCATGTTTGTCATTTTATAGCTTTTTATTGAGAAATCGGATGAAAATGGATAGAAATGATGGTTTGCAGAATCAAATGTGTAATTAAGGATGAAAATGCCAAAAAAATAAAAGATAGGACGTTTTTCACAATAATGGTGAAAGGTTTGGACATTATGTGCTAATTATCCTTTAACTAATTTATTTGGGACTTGTTTGCATTTTTTTTTAAATTCAGACTATATTACAATGAATTCTTTCTTTTTCTTTTTGTTTTATTTAAATACAGTATTATATTTGTTATTTCACGGGTTTAAATTAAGAAAATAGAGGAAAATGACATTTTTCGCAATGAAAGGTGGAAATAAGGGTGAAAATGTCAGAAAATGAAAGGTATGAATGTTTTATACACTAATATTAAAAGGTAAGGATATTATGTGCTAATTACCCTTTGCATAAAGTCATTTAACATTTTTATTTATTGCATACTAAGATTTTACTTGTAAGAAAATTACATCATGTGTCTTAAGACTAAAGAACATAATTGACTTTATATCGTCATTATCCCCTAGAACATCTAAAATGCATTTTGAAATTTTTAAAGCCATGTCATTATGGATGCATCTTCACATGAAGAAGTGTCGTAAAAGTATTTTATACACTTATTCAAATCTTTAAATATGGATATTTAGAAGTTCTTTTGATAATTATGGTATAATTCAATGTATATTTTACTTATTAGGAGAAACTTGATGATTGAACTTGAAATTAGAAAAAATGAACAAAAAACATGAAAAAGGGAAAAATCCAAGGATTGAGGACCAAATTATAAATATTTAGTAGTTGATTCGGACCACAAGACAATATTTGAAGATTGTTAGGAGTTGATTGGATGTAAATAGAAATTAAAAAAAAATGAATGAAATATGATCAAAGCATTATATCAAAAATCAATTTCCAATCGCACAAGTTATATTCTAGATTTTTAGACAAAGTTTGAGACCGTTTTGGGCATAATAGACGTTCAAATTGAAAAATTCTATTTAATAAATTGTGGACCTTTGGATTAGCTTTTTAACACAATTTGAATTGCCTCAATCAAACATGAAGAGAAAAAATTATAACCAAGATACTGACGATTGTGTAGAGACAAAAACATGGGCGCATGAAGGCAACTTTTCTAATTTGATTGAAACTCATTTGAAAACTAATTTGAACATGATTTCAATCAATTTTTGACTCATACAAATACCTAACAGCCAGATACATTAGAGATATCTTTCATATACATCTCATATACCTAAATTTAACATCAGCAAAGAGGGGCCATACATTGTTCTTTTGAGAATTAAATGGTAATTACAAGTTTTCAAGAAAATAAAGTTGCACCTTGATTTTTGGAGAAACAACAAGAAGATATATTAGAGTTTCATTAAGAAACCATTGAAGAGATTTAATTTTTCAAAATCCATCTTCTTCTCCTTCATCAGTTTAAAATTCGGGTTAAGCTCTTCCAATTAAACATGTTTTCTTGTGATTTTGTAATGCTAGGCTGGGGTTTTAATTACTAAGACATTTTATGATAATTTGAAGTTCAATATGTATTTATTCTTGAATGATTGATATCGAATTTAATGACTTTTCAATTTATTATTCACTAATTGAATTGATTGTGAATTTTATTGATTTCAAGAGAAACAATAGGATAGATAGCACTTTATAACAATTATTGCAAAGTCCGATAGGAGATTTAGATATACCGGTATGCTTTGCATGATTTATATAGATGTTCTAGCGTTTTAATTTATGCTTTCATGTTTGCATTTTTCATAGAGATATAGGAATGTCACATGAGAGGATATATTTAGTTGACGTGGGGAGATGTTTTTCTTTAATTAAAGAACATTGATCAATAAGAATTTGCACATATTGTCATGTAACTAATTTGCATTGAAACGGATTAATAAGGGAGATTTTAAATCTTAGTAACATCCAATTGAAATTTAATTAGACAAATTAGTATAAATCATTCAAGCAACTTTGGCTATTCGATTAGAGTTAAAAATTAATTGATTATTGATTGAGTACATAGTCATCGTGGGAATGATATTTTATTCATCACTTTATTACTTGCTCATGATATCGTTAGTTTGTAAAATATCAGACGATCAAATTTTTGGCATTATTGTCGAGAACTATTGTATTTAGTTAGTTTTAATTTATTTTAGCTTTGATAAGAATTTTTATTGCTTTATTAATTTAATCATTTATTAGGAAAAAAAAAATTGCAGTGTTTCTTCCCTTTGTTTTTTAGGATCTTGTATGCAAAGTTCGAGGTATGATGAACTTGTTCAATTTGATTCGAAAATTGAATGAACATCCAAGTTGAAAAGAGACTAACAGATAGAAACACCAAAACAGCAACTAGATATAATGGCAGAAAATATACAAAATAAAATTTCTGGGATGAAGGAAATTGCAGCGTCACATGAGGACAAATATAAGCAATATGTTTCACAATGCATTGCAATTCACTGGGAGATTCATTGAAAATCTGAATGCTCATATCTCGAGGTTTCTGGACATGTCTGTAATAATGGAATATCCGGGAGTTTCCAGTGATGCAATTCGATTGAAACTATTTTCTTACACTCTGCGAGATTCAGTTAGAGAATGGTTGGACACATTCCCACATCATAGCATCATCAATTAGAATATTTTGAGTTAGAAATTCTTGAATAAATATTTTCCACCAAAAAGAATTGCCAAGTTAAGGGATGAGATCACTACATTCCCCCAATTAGATTCTAAATGTTATTTAGAGGCTTAGGATCCGTCAATGTCCTCTACATAGTTTGCAAATTTGGTTTTAAATTTGGTACTTCTACACTGTTCTAAATTTGGCAAGCAGAGTTAACGTTGACTCTGCCTATAACTGGTCAATTACTAAAAGGAAAACAAATGAAGTCTATCAAATCAAGGAGGACTTAGCATTCATCAGTTCAGGCAATTACTACGCGATGTGGGGTTCAACTTTTAGAAATTACAGTGAGAAACAAGTGGTAACAATTGAAAATGTATCTTCAGTAGTAAGTGGATAAATCTGAACAGTTAGCAAAGATAATTACAAACCAGAAGTTTGATGATCCACAGGTTATGGTAATCATTTCTATCAAGACATATGTACCTCATGTCCCCTTCTCTCAAATATTACAAAAAATGAAGCTCGATGAACAATTTAAGAAGTTTTTGGAGATGCTGAGAAAGTTCCACATCAAAATATCATTCATCGATGCAATTAGACAGACCACAGTTATGCAAAGTTCGTGAAAGACATGATATCAAAGAAAAGAAAGCCTTTAGAATTTGAAGAAGTGTCATTAAAAAAATAGAGCAATGCTAGGCTGCAAAATAAATTGCCTCCCAAACTCAAGGATCTAAAGAGTTTCACTTTACCTATATCACTAGGCAAATAATATTTTTTTAATGCTATATATGATACTGGTGCAAGTGTTAATTCCATGTCTTTATTTGTCTATAGAAAATTAGGACTTGGAGAAGTAAAGGAAACAGTAATGTTACTACAGAAGGTTGATAGAAGTATCTAGTGATGTCAACGAGTCGAGCCAAACTGGTTCGCAAATTGAAACTCGAAGCTCAGGCTCGGCACGAGTAAAATGATGCGAGCTTATCTTTTTCGGGCCCAAACCGAGCCAAGCTTTTGCTTGGCCAAAAAATTTAAGCTCGATTTTTCTATTATAAATAATAAACTGCTGCCTTAAAAGGCAGCTAAGTGTTGCCTTTTAAAAGGTTGCATTTCTTCTCTCTCTCTTTTTTTTTTTAAATTTAAGGCCCATGAGCCCGAGTCTACGAGCCATACTGGCCAGCTCCAGCTCGATCCATCCTCCCAAAATTGGGCTCAGCCTGAGCCTTGAGTCTGGCTGACTCAAGATTTTTTCAACTCGAGCCAGTAAGCCGAATTGACATTCATAGAAGCAGCGTCAAATATCCAAGAGCTAGAGTTAAGGATGTACTCATTAAAGTTGAAAATTTAATATTTTCGACAGACTTTCTTGTTTTTGACCTAGAAGAAGATCAAAATATTCTAATAATCTTGGGTCGAACTTCATAGCAACTAGTCAAACCTTAAAAGGGCCATCACGTCTACATTTTCCTACAAAAAGAAAATAATTCATTTGAGTCAAAACAGTAGAAAAAGCATGTGGCACGTACTTCAAAGCTCCGAAGACGTAAAAAATGGTTATCACATACCACATTCTAGCTTTTACACTACTTTTTGACTCTTATATTTATTTATTTATTTTCATTTTTCACTAATACATGGATATCAAGTAGGACGTAGATTAGTAAATTGAGAAATCAAATGAACTGATCCAACAAGCTACCTCAAATATTAGACAAAAAATTAGGGGAGTACTAAAATTCGGAGAGTACTTTCTTCCTTTCTTCCCTACTCTTTTATTCTACAATAGACTTTAAAATATTGAAGACAATATCTAATTTTAGTTTTGAGCTAAAAAATATTGAGTTTTTTGTTTTTGTGTGTGGTTATATGTTTATTACTTTATTATATATGAGGAAAAAGAATTCAAAAATATTTTCCTTGTTTATTGTGTGTTTGTGTGGGTTAGGTGGTCTTGTCACAATGATGAATATATTAGAAATCATATGTTAATTTATGTGCTGTGGATAGGTTACATGCTTAGATTAATTGATTCTTATCCATGTAAAACTTGATATTTTCACACACATGAATTAAATTTAGCATTGTTAAGTAATGAGTTGATTCATATGCTTAATAGTTTAAAATATTCAAATTTATATGCTAAACCAAAAATTACTACATTGTACAACCTTTGACAAAATTTATTATAGCTTGTGAGTGATTGAACTGTTGTAAGAAGATATTGTTATAAATGAGGATTACATGTGTGTAGATTCTTGTTTTTGGATTATATAAGGCTTACAAGATGAAAATTAGGTGAAAATCTTAAATTAGGGAGATTTTTGAAAATAAGTGTTTAATAAAGAGTATTGTACTAATCATTGCATAAAAAAATATTTATCGGATGGAAAACATCTCTTTGTATCATTTTATGACTTTAGTGATTAAGTATGTAAAATTATTTAAAATCTGGTGTCCTATGGTCATCTAACTTAGGAGTCATTGATCAAAAGCTCCTTACAATAGTCATTTAGAAAACTTAATGGAAAGAAGTCTGTGCAAAAGATAAGTGAAAAAAAAAAACTAAAAAAAAAAAGGAAAATACATGAAAGAGAAGACGCACTACATGCCTTGATTAGACCCTAAACAATTATTTAAGAAAATTAGATTTTTGACAATGAATTATTACCTCAATTGTGTTTTGGAGGTTGAAGCAATCAAAAAATTTGGAGAATTCTTATTCTTAAAATATTGACTTACAATTAGTGAGATCCATCTAAATTAGAGAAGGTGTGGAGTCATTATAAAAATTTAATTTTAGATCACACCTCGAAAAGAGAGTAAAAAAGAATAAGTTTGGTGGTGTGTGAATTTTACGAGTGATGAAAGGAAACATTTGACCATCGAGAGTCGAGAATTGAAATAACTCGCAAATTTATAATATTTTACTTAATTCTTCACATACACACCAATTTTACATTGGAGAAGTTGACATTGATTTTGGCAATGTGATTATGAAGTGGTCCATAGATTTAACACAATGATTCATATCTTGAGACATAACGGGCAGGTTATTTAACTAAAACTTTTTGCATGTTTATGTGTTGTTGAGTTGTGTTATGATTTTGTTAAGGACAAATAAATATTTACGTTTGGAGATATTTGATAATTCTATTTTATACAATTATTCAAGCCTTTAAATATAAAATATTTTGAAGTTCTTTTGATTGATTATGGTCTAATTCATTGTATGTTACATTTATTACAATAAACTCGATGATTGAACTTGAAATTAGAAAAGATAAGTGAAAAAATGATGAAGTTCAAATTTAATGACCAAATTACAAATATCCAATAGTTGATTCAGGCCACAAAATGATATTTGAAGATTGCTAAGAGTCAACTGGATACAATTAGAAGTCAAAAGGGAATTAAATATGATCAAAGTATTATCACAAATTAATTTTCAATCCCACAAGTTATATTCTAGATTTTTAGCCCAAGATTGAGACCCATTTTTTGCAAAAGAAACATTCAAATTGAAAAATTTCTATTGCTTACAAAATTATACCCCTTTGAGTTATCTTTTCAATGCACTTTAAATTGTTTCAATAGGATATCGAGAGAGAAAATTATGACCCAAAATACTGATGACATGCATAGACAAAAATATATGCTCTCGAAGGCAACTTTTCTTATTCGATCAGAATTCTTTTGAAAATCAATTTGGGCGTAATTTTCAACTAATTTTCGAATCCTACAAATATCTAACAGTAGAATAGATTAGAGACACCTTTCATATACATCTTATACACCTAAATTCATAAATTAACATCATCAAAGAATAATCCATTGTTCTTGTGAGAATTGAATGTCAATTACAAGTTTTTCAAAAATTGGAGTTTCAATCTTGATTTTTGGACAGACAACAAGAAGACATATTGGAGATTCATCAAGAAAACAATGGAGAGATTCTAGTTTTCAATATCCATCTTCTTTTCTTTCATCAATCTAAAATTAAGGTTATGTTATTTCAATTAAACATGTTTTCTTGTGATTTTGTAATGCTATGCTAGGGTTTAAATTATTAAAACATCGATGAACCCTTATTATGACGTTTTAATATAAATTCAATAATTTGACTTTCAATATTTATTTATTTTTAGATGATCATTATATGATTTAATGACTTTCAATTACTTAATCACTAATTGAATTGATTGCAAATTTTATTAATTTCGAGAGAAATAATAGGACAAATGGCACTTTATATCAATTATTGTAAAGTCTAATATGAGATAGAGATATACCGTTATGCTTTGCATAATTTCTATAAATGTTTTAGTGTTTTTAATGCATGCTTTTATGTTCGCATATTTCATAGAGATATAGGAATGTCAGATGAGATGACAGATTTAATTGACATTGTTGACATCCGAACTCCGATATAATAAAAATAGTTCGCTAACTCCACCTCAGTTAAATGTGAGTTTGGTCCTTACTTCCAAGTCGGACAGTCCCGCCATTATCTCAGAAAAATATCATGATTGTCTCCTATCACATCACCCTATCAATCAAATACACTTGCCACATGTGACAACATCACCGCCCGGAACAATCAATCCTAAGTCTTCAACCTCCAGTCCCTTGTAGGTCATCATTACTTGGGGAAAACATTGACACATGGCCACCGGTCTCATCGACCAATCACAAGAGAATCCGGCGACACGAGTTCCAAGCTCGGTACTGTTGCTGATTTGACTGATTTGATGTAATGTCAGCTCAAACTATATATACATAGTTGAATAGGACTCTTGTAAAGGGCAAGTGATTTCATACAACAACTCAAGGCATAATTACACTCTCTAAACATATTTTGTGGTCTTTCTTCAACAATAAATCGCCATTTTTTTCTTAAAGTTAGCTTAACATTAGCCTTGTTAATTTTGACGTCAACAGTTTGGCGCTAGAAGAAGGGCCCTAATTGTGAAAAATAGTCTCATTCTCTCCACAAAATCCAAGAGCCATGAGTCATAGCTCAAGTTCCAGAAATCCATTTCACACCTACACTCATGAAATGAATACACCACCAAGTTCTCCACGACGGCAGGATCCTCAAACGACCGCCATGAGGAAAACCTGTACTAGCCATCAACGCAACCCCCCGGGAGTGTATAAGGCAAACGTATGAGAATTCGAGCTCATTCCACTAGATCCGCGGACTAGGATTGAAGGAGGAGAACCCGTCGAAGAACTAGAAGGAGTTCAAGTCTGTACCAAGGACCCAACAAAGGAGCTCAAAGTCGGGCGCGAGCTGCAGCCATCAACCCAAAACGAAATTGTGGCCTTCCTTAGATAACTTGATGTCTTCGCCTGGAATCACGGGGACATGAGAGGAATAGACCCTAACATCGCATGCCACAAATTACAAGTGGATCCTTCAGTTCGGCCAAAGCAGCAAAAACGACGACCTCTGAACCCTGAAAGATATGAATCACTCAACAAGGAGGTGCAAAAACTGTTGCATAACGGCTTCTTCCGTGAGGCCAAATACCCGAAGTGGGTCACAAATCCGGTCCTTGTGAAAAAACACAACAGAGATTGGAGGGTATACATAGACTTCACCGACCTCAACAAAGCATGCCTAAAAGATAGTTTTTCTTTGTCAAGAATAGATCAAATGGTAGACGCCATTGCCAGACACGAACTACTCAACTTCATTGAAGCGTATTCCAGATATGACCAGATACCGATGTACGGCCCAGATCAAGAACATCCTCGTTTGTAACTGATTGAGGTCTTTACTGCTATAGAGTAATGTCATTTGGTCTCAAAAACACTGGTGCGACCTACCAACGACTAGTGAATTCCATGTTTTCCCAACAGATCAAAAAAACAATAGAAGTGTATGTTGACGATATGCTGGTCAAAAGCATCAAGGCCAAGGATCACTGTCAGTACCTGACTGAGATGTTTGATATACTGAGAAAGTATAGAATGAAGTTAAACCCAAGGAAATGTGCTTTCGGGATCATCTCTGGAAGATTTCTAGGTTACATTGTGAACAACCGAGGAATCGAGGCAAATCTTAAAAAAATACAAGCTGTCATCCAAATGAGGCCTCCAACTAAACCTAGAGAGGTACAAAGTTTAACCGGAAGGATTGCCGTCCTCAGCCGGTTCGTCTCCAAGTCTATGGAGCATTGCAAAGTCTTCTTTGACACGCTACGAGGAGGAAAGAAGTTCGAATGGACCAAAGAATGCCAATATGCCTTTAACGAGCTAAAGAGAAAACTAGCTCAGCTTCCATTGCTTTCAAAACCTAAGGCCGACGAGGTCCTGAAACTTTATTTATTTGTTTCAGAACACGCCATTAGTGCAGTTCTAACCCGAGAAGAGAACGATGTTCAACACCCAGTCTATTACGTAAGCAAGGCGCTTCACGAAGCCGAGCTCAGATATTCACCTGTAGAGAAACTGGCATTTACCCTGCTGATGGCCACGCGAAAACTAATTCCATTTTTCTTGGAACATCCCATTGAGGTCCTCATCAACTCTCCATTAAGGCAAACACTACAAAGACCCGACACTTCAGGTCGGATGGTAAAATGGGCAGTCTAGCTCGGACAATTTGACATCAAATACACGCCACGTTCCTCCATCAAGGGCCAAGCACTCGCCAACTTTGTCTCTGAGTTCTACAACGTCCCAATCGAGGAACTAAAAGAAGAAACCCCATGGAGACTTTATGTCGACGATCCATCCACCGGAGAACGATTTGGGGCAGGGTTAATTAACCCTGAACATCGCATATTCTGTGAAACCTTGCCATTTCACTTTAAAGCCTAAAACAATAAGGTTGTACGTGTTACTCTTAGTGGACATTCCTCCTAAGGGATTTTACAAAGCCCTGCTACATACGCAGGTCGATCTAAGGCTGTACGTGTTACCCTTAATGGGCATTCCTCCTAAAGAATCTTATAAAGTCCTGCTCCATACGCAGGCCGATCTAAGGTCGTAAGTGCTGCGACCCTTGGTGAACATTCCTCCCAAGGAATCTTACAAAGCACTATTACATACGTAGGCCGATTTAAGGCTGTACGTGTTACCCTTAGTGGACATTCCTCCTAAGGAATCTTACAAAGTCATGCTACATACGCAGGCTGATCTAAGGCTGTACCTGTTACCCTTAGTGGACATTCCTCCTAAGAAATCTTACAAAGCCCTGCTCCATACGCAGGCCGATCTAAGGGTGTAAGTGTCGCGACCCTTAGTGGACATTCCTTCTAAGGAATCTTACAAAACCCTGCTACATACACAGGCCGATCTAAAGCTGTACGTGTTACCCTTAGTGGACATTCCTCCTAGGAATCTTACAAAGCCCTGCTACATACGTAGGCCGATCTAAGGCTGTACGTGTTACCCTTAGTGAACATTCCTTCTAAGGAATCTTACAAAGCCCTGCTATATACGCAGACCGATCTAAAGCTGTACATGTTATCCTTAGTGAACATTCCTCCTAAAGAATCTTACAAAGCCTTGATCCATACGCAGGTCAATCTAAGGTTGTAAGTGCTGTGACCCTTAGTGCACATTCCTCTTAAGGAATCTTACAAAACCCTGCTACTTACGCAGGTTGATCTAAGGTTGTACGTGTTACCCTTAGTGGACATTATTCCTAAGGAATCTTACAAAGCCCTGCTACATACGCAGGCCGATATAAGGTCGTAAATGCTACGACCCTTAGCGAAAATTCATATTTGGAAATTCTACGAAGCCCAGCAGCATGTGCAGGCCGATCTAGGTTCGCATGACTTACGAGTTCTATCACATGCACTGATTAGAAGACATTCCATCATTAAAAATTCACAAAAGGATGAAATAAGCGATAAAATTTATGCCCCGCAAAAAAAACATGCATTTTCATAAGCATTCAAAATAGAGTACGGCTCATCTTCGAGCACAAACAAGAGATCCATAAAGTTTAACAAATTCATTGCAAATCCAAAAAATGTCCTAAGAAGAGCTAGGGGGAGGAAGGTCTTCGCGAAGAGCGACATCATCTTCATCAGCAGGAGAAATCCGAACCCCTGCCGCTTCCGACAAACGCTGAAGCTCTTCCTTTTGCTCTTTCACAGCCTCCTCAAGGAAACCCACATCGAACCCTGGCCTCTCTTTGCGAATGTGTTTTACTACGTCCTCCAGAGCCACAACGTAAACATCCTGAGCAAGAGCGTCAAACTCGGAGGACGACCTCCAAGTTTCCACTGCCTTCGTAGCCCTAGATTCAGCCTCATCGGCTTTACGCATCGCGTCTCTTGCTCTCTCATTTGCCTCTCGTACTTATAATTTATAAACGTCTATTTTTTTTTATATAGATTGATTCCTATGAACGCAATTTACAAATGAAATGTTATTTCATAATAAAGTAAAAATTAAGAAGATGATGATGAAATGAATAAATCCCAAAAAATTGTAAAAAAATAAAAATAAATACTTCATAAATTTTAAACTTATTTATACATCATTTTTCAAAAAGAATTCCTTAAATAGGTATTTAAAAAAAAAATCAGAGATTTTCAAGTAATTTCAAACTTTAAAAATTTATCTAAATTTAACAAAAATATAATCGAATCCAACTTTAATTGGACCGAAGCCCAAACCGACCAACCCAACCCAAACTTGATCGGGTTGGGTTGGGTTTAAACCATTAATTGGGTTGGGTTGGGTTGACTTTAAATAAAACAGACCATGTTGGGTTAGGTTTGGGTTGGGGAAAAAATCAACCCAACCCAACCCATGCCCACCCCTACTTGATGGAGATGGAGCTAGCAAGTAATCCAGGAAGATCTTTGGACGTAGCCTAGCAGACTATCCAGTGATGGCCTCTGTAAGTCCGGGCACCTCTTCTGTACCCTTGTCGAGCTAGTCGAAGTGGAAGCAGGTGCTGTAGGAGGTGGCGAGGTATGAGCTGGAGACGGCAAAGTGATGGCCACCAAAGGAGAAGAGCTCAACGCAGGATTAGTTTCAGGGACCCTTGGTGCGGCCAGCGTACTAGTACGATTCCTCTTCAAGAGGACCTCGTCCTCCACTTCCTCAGAACGGCTTTCATCCCGTTCTGGGACGTCCCTCTTCTTGGCCTTCATTGCGGCCGTAGCTTTCGCCGCCTTATATCCCAACATTTCTGAATTGTGAACCGTAAACAAAAAAAGTATGTTAGTACTCAACTCTAATAAATATCACCTCAATAAACCAATCAAAACCGACCTAAACTAGTCGGAACCGATGTAGACGCTGCGACGGTGGAAGGCCCCGGTACCCTGGTTTGAATCAAGCCGGCCTGGAAAAGGTTGGAATTCGAGAGCAAAAATTTGCAAGATCTCTGTTTCTTCGACAATACACAAATTGTTTACGCTCGCCTCTGAGTGTCTTTCTTCAGTGTAGGCATTTTGTAATCTGCACAATAACATGATATCAATTAAAGCTGCTCGGAATACAATCTAGGTCAAAATACCAAGAGGCAGTTACTCACATAGCGAGTGATAAAGCGTTGGGACCACGTCCTTCCTGTTCACCTCGGCAGAATGAAACTGCCACTCCCCCAACACATAGAACCACTCTTCCTTCCATTTCTTAATCGAGGAGGGGGTGTCTAAAAACAGAGAATCTCCCGTCCTTAGCCTAACACTTGTGTACCACCAACCCGAGTTCTTCCCATCTTCCTTAAAAGTAAATAAAGAGTTGAACTACTCAACCATAAGCTCAGGGTTACCTAATCTATCCCACAGAATAAGCGTGGCGATCAGAGTTCGCCACCTATTTAGGCATAACTGGGTCGGAGCTATGCCCTAAGAAGACAAGAACTTACAGATAACCCTAAGAATATGTAATCTCAGCCTGACTTGAAGGATGGCAGAATTCAATGCGACACATCCCATAGGGGAAGCGTCAGCACGATCAGATGATTCAGGGATTATCATAATTACCGAACTCAGGATATCATATTTTGCCCTCCAACTAGCTAACATATCACCTGTAACTACCGACCTGTAAGAAGTAGCCCCCCACTCCAACTGATCGTTCCCTTCACTGCCCATAGGGGAACCCACCTCCTCGTCCACCCTATCTCTCCCCATCTCCCCAGGACGGGCCAAAGTAATGGGGTTAGCAACAGAAATAGGAACAAGAGAAAAAATCTCTCTTCACCCCGAGGACGAACTAGAAGTAGAAGGGATGGATTCTTCCTATTGATTTCCCCAGGATTGAACCATCGACTCGTCCGAACTCATGGAAAAGAACAAAACAAACGGACTAAGTGAAGAAGTGAAGGAATACCTGGGAACTCGAAGGACGACCTTACTCAAACGACAGACAGGGCATGCTCGGAATTCCTTGGTGCTTTGAGAGAAAATAGTGTAAAGTAAAAAGACAAAATGAAAAGCCATTAAATATTTACAAAGGAGGGAAGATCTGCAGTTGAAATGTTTCCTGGGCAAAACGACACACCATCAGGAAACTTATCAAAGAATCTATCTAAAAATGCTGTACAGCTCATACCTACCCAGGCTTGACACCTGGCATAATAATCATTACTTTTCTTGGAAAAAGAACCCGTGAAGTTAGAAGGTCAGCCCCCCTTACGGAAGAACTAACCTAGGGGTACCTGTTGACATCTGAACTTCAATCTAATAAAAAAGTTCGCTAACCCCACCTCAGTTAAATGTGAGTTCGATTCTTACTCCCAAGTCGGACAATCCTGCTGTTATCTCATAAAAACATCATGATTACCCTTTGTCACATCACCCTATCAATCAAATACACTTGCCCCAGATGACATCATCACCGCACGGAACAACCATTCCTAAGTCCTCAACCTCCAGCCCCTTGCAGGTCATCATTACCTGGGGAAAACATTGACACATGGCCACCGGCCTCATCGACCAATCACAAGTGAATCCGGCGACCCGAGTTTCGAGCTCGGTACTGTTGCTGATTTGACTGATTTGATGTAATGTCGGCTCAAACTATGTATAAATAGTTGAATATGACTCTTGTAAAGGGCAAGTGATTTCATACAACAACTCAAGGCATAATTACACTCTCTAAACATATTTTGTGGTATTTTTTCAACAATAAATCGCCCTTTTTTCTTAAAGTTGGCTTAAGATTATCCTTACTAATTTTGATGTCAACAGACATCGGGAGATGATTTTAATTAATTAGGAACATTGACAAACAATAATTTGTACATATTGTCATGTTATTAATTTGAATTAAATTGTATTAGTAAGAAGGAGGACTCTAGGTCTTATTAACATCCAATTGAAATTTATAAAATTTCTATAACTTGTTCATTTTAATTATTAGTTTAATTAGATAGATTAATGTAAATCATTCAAACAACTTTGACTATTCGATTAAAGCTAAAATTTATTGATATTTGATTAAGTACATGTCCTCATGGGAATGATACTTTATTCATTATTTTATTACTTGTTCGCGATATCATTCACTTGAGGGAAATCAAACGATCAAGATGCTTTAAAACTTTGAAAGTTCTGTCAATGTTAGAATTCTTAAAGCTCCGACAATATTAGAAATTGTCAAGAAATGAAAGTCGATAAAAAAAAATTTCATGCAAGCTGGAATTTTACCTTCCAACTAGTTATATGTAAATCAGATTACAAGTTCAGGAACGTGAGGAGGATCAATCATGGATAATTATGGAGGTCCGTGGTCCAACTTGGATATTTTTGGAAGTCGAAGAATCAGTATTGGAGATTTGTACGAAAAATGACCAAAATCGGCCATAAAACTATTAGTAGATACCAAAGTGAAAAAAAATTGGAAGTTGTAGGGTGTGATTGCTGTCCAATCACGGTAAGCAAACCATGGTCGACGTGGCCATTGATTTTGAGGGCTTTTTGCTACAGTTTGGCCGTGATTTGCCCGTCCGATAAAATTTTCATTTTCATTTTTTTTATCTAAATGTAATTTGGTCCTTTCAAGGAGCGAGTTCTAAGCGGGTCTAGCACTATATAAATTTTTATTCTATGTCAAATTTACCCTACAAGAGATAAAAATGAAAAGATACAAGATGATAAGCTAAGGTTTGGTTTGAAGAACTTGGTGTGAACAAGGCGAATTCTTGATGCAAGAAGTTCATTTGTTTTGCCTTTAAACCTATTGATACATTCCAAAATCATTTTGTGTTTTTCTTCTACAATGATAATTAAATCAATTGTTGGGTGTGAAGATTGTAATTTAGTTTTGAATTTTAATTTTGATTATTATGTTTTGATTTTTAATTAACGTTTGCGTATTTTTTACTTATACTCTCCATGCTTTGATTTTTAATATTGAGTGATGGATAGTTTTTGTATCAAAGGATAGCGATGTCATGCGTCAAAAGAAAAATTTTAGTATTGTTACTTTGTTAAAAGAGTGTCTCCGAGCCATTCCACAGATCATGTGGAGTGATGCAATATATTAAACTAGTCGAGAGAGAAGAGTTAATGGAAGTAAGAAGCTAAGAAAGGACCATACCAGTCTCTATGACTTTTATGGCTAATAGCTGTTCCCATAAATTATTTCTCTTCCAACTTCCAAACAAAATTCTGTCTTAAAAAAATTTGGTCTTGCCATGCAAAAGCGAAATATTAAACTTCATATTTCTCATGTCAAAAATTAAACATTGATTTGAGTTGACCAAACATTGCTCTAATACGAAATTGAATTGCCTCTCCAAGGAACCATCAAACCTAGCTCTGTTATCAGTTTGATAGAAATTAAAGGATACCAGTTTAGTTTGTTACTACTTGTTAGGAATCAACAAGAATAGGCAATATGAAAAATAAGAACAAAAACACAAGATTTACATGAAAATCCAATTTAGGAAAAAAAAATCACAAATAAATGAGAAGAATTCACTGATATCAATAATGGATGATTACAAGGATCAATGATCTCACAAGATGAGTCTAATATAAGATGGAATACGAATACAATAGGTCTAACAAATAATGAAGTATTTGAGTTGGAACAGAAGAGAAAAAACTATCAAAATAGTGAAACTTTCTTCTTATCGGTCTTGGACTCTTTCAAGACTTTTTCAAAACATACTATTAACTCCCAATAGAACTTTGAATTTAATTCCCAATAACACTTATTTCTTGCAAAATTCTTAGTTGTATATATCCGCACTCGGAGGTAGAGATATACGACTCTTATTGTTGTGCATCCATCGTCTTGGACTTATTATGCCACTGTACAACTCAAATACAAACCTTTATTATTTCATTATTCACAATCAAATGAAAACGCTTATAAGTTCAGGATTCGAGGTAAATTTATAAACCTCCCATTAATTTTGATTTTTGAATATTAAGTCCTTGTTTGGCTTCATTAAAAATAGATTTTGGGAAAAATGAATTTTGTAGTAATTATTTTTTGGAAAATGTGTGGTTGAAAAATAAGGAAAAAAATATGAGTTTAAGCGTAACATTATTTTATTGAAAAATGTGTGGTTAAAAATAAGAAAAAAAATACATTTTTTCTAAAATAAAACCAAACAGGGGCTGAAATTTTAGGAGAAGGAAATGAAATCCAAACTAGTCATATTATAGAAAAAATTAATAAGTTATAATAAGTTAAACGGCTAGAATATGGTAATTTCGTCATATGCCACAAATTTCAGTATTGAAATTACGATTCTTTCTTCTCTTTCGTACAGTCGTGTGTGTGTGTGTGTGTGTGGGGGGGTGGGTGGGTGTGTGGGTGTGGGTGTGTGCGCTTTCCCCGCTAACTCTAATATATTAACGCGTAAGTCTGTTCCAAGCTTGTCATTCAAAACCCTAATCATGAAAATTGTTTTGAACCCATTGGCCGTGGTTGTCATCCTCATACTACTACTAGTAGGCATTTCTGCTCTTTCCTGGTTAATTCTGAAATTCGGTATTTGTCCATCCCCAGCTGCCGGTGATCCAGAAAATCCAGGTGGTTGTTGCAGAATCTTCCACCTTCACTTCCATTTCCTTAGCTTTTCCGCAATGTCATGGTAAATCTATAACCCTATTTCCCATAACATAACATCAAACTCTGTTAGTTACTTATCCGTTGTTTATTCATTGCAGAATTCACAGCTGAGCAAGTTTGTACCTCGATTTGGGAGAATGGGTGATAAATTTGTGTATACCCTTAAGCAAACTATTATGTATTAGTATGTGTGAAATTTTAAGTAGTGATTATTACTGGAGTTAATGTTGCTTATAAGGCTAATCTCTCTCTCTCTCTCTCTCTCTCTCTGTGTGTGTGTGCGCGCGTGTGTGTGAAAAGACTTTATCATTTTTGAAATAAGAATTGTCTTCTTAAATTCTTGCAAAATTCTTAGTTGTATCCGGGATCGAAGGTAGATATATAGGTCCTGTTTGAGCCCCATTTTTACCTCATTAAAATGAAAAATATGATCGTTATCCATCACATCAAGCCACCATTTTTGAATTTCTATCTCTTATGTGTGGCCATAACGGTTCTATTTTTCATTCTCATTTTACAAATAATGTGGCTCAAACGAGCTCATATTCTTATTGTTGTGCATTAGATGAGATTGGCTTGGTTGATGAACTTATTGTGCCACCGTACACCTCAATACAATCGTTTATTATTTCTTTATTCATACCGTCAAATGAAAAGGCATATAAGTTGAGGAATGATCGACGTAAATTTTAAACCTCCCATAAATTTAGTGGTAGTATTTTTAAAGGAAAAATAGATACTTTATTAAAAACGAAAATACCAATGTTTTGAAAATCGGACCAGTCATCGACCTAGAAAAAAAGGGTCAAGGGTCAAAGGATCGAATCGGGATCGAACCGAGGTTGAACCGGATAGTGAAAAAGTAAAGATAAATAAATATTTTCAAGCACTAAATAAGATTATATAATAATATAATATTGCTAATTAATGTTAGAAGAAATTTTAATTTTTTATTAATTAAGGAAACATAGAAAAATGTTTAATTTACCTAATGGACTAATTAACTATAATTTATAAATACACTACACATACTAGTGTAATTTGTAATACACAGTAACACAAAGGTATTTAGCCCACATCTGAATTTTGGAAGTGAAACACTAGAAAGTATGCCTATAAAAAAATGGCCTGTTGCAACGGCAAAACTGTATAAATAAATGGGCCACCAAAGAAATCATAGTTTATTAGTTTTCATTGGTCCAAGTGTCTGATAATTATTGAGAAAGCTGTACTGGGCCTTGCCTAAAGTTCAATCAATGTAGCTAAAAGTTTGTGAAAATGGTAAAATCAGGATCGGTTCACCGGGTCACAGTTGAACCAGCCGGTTTTATTTATATTTTATGGATTTTCCTTTCTCCAGTTAATATAGCATGATCGACCTGGATTTGAGGCCGGTTCAAGATTTTCTCGGTTCAACTGGCCGGTTCCAGGTTTTCCAGTCCAGTCTGGTAAAAAATGCAAAAAGCTGATGACATGAAAAAGAAAAAGAAAAAATCTAAAGAATTCGTAATTCTTGTGACTATATACTTAGTCACCATAGTAATAAAAAGGATAATATCCTAATCTCTCATCTATAAAAATGGATCAATTATCCAATAACTTATCTTCAGACAATGACTTTTAATTGGGACAAATGTTTTAAGTTGAAAACTCTCATTATGCGTTTATTTTAACAGAATTTTAAGATGTTTATAGTTAACAAATAAACTCGACCTATACGTGAAAACAAGTGCTAAATTAGGCATAAATAATTAAATTCATTTTCAATTAAATTCTTAAATAAAATAATTAAATATTTAATAACAACAAATCATAAATCTCTTTCGACTAAACTTTTATTTTTCCCTTGATCTGGCCACAGTTTCCTTATGTCTAAATCAGTCTACAAAACCCAATGTTGTCAAAATTGAATCGGACTGTTCAACCGGAACCGAGAACCAATCTTCAAATTGGTTCAGGTATGACTAAAATCCACTTAAAGTAAAAACCGGAGAAGGGGGAAAATTATAGGGTCCAACCGCAAATCCGGTTGACCTTGCACAAGTTTTCCCAATTTTCTTATTGGGAAAAAATTCACAAGTCAAGCGTTAAGTATAGGACAATTCATTTTTTAGGTTTTAAGTTTCAAAATTCAAAACTCGGGTATTAATTAATTAATTAAAATTACTTTTATTAATTAATTATATATATATATATATATATATATATATATATATATATTGATGTCACAATTATATAATTAATGGTCACAACTGTGCACTAATACTTCACAACATCAAATATTTTCAAATTAATTGGTCATAAATTATTTCATAATCAAAATTAAAAGTTTTAACAGATCACAATTTGATTCATAGGTCACAAATCAAAAACTTTTTAGGTCATAATTTATTTATCGATCAAACATTTTCAAATTAAATTGTTACAAATGATTTTTTAGTCACAAATTATCGAATTTTTATATCACAATTAAATATTTGATCACAAATAGCCAAATAGTTGGCCAAATACCACCACCACCATAGTCACTTACGACCACCACCACCAACACAACGCATTGCCAACAACAGAGACATAGACACAGCCCCAACAACCATAACCACCCTCCAATTTAAAAAAAAAAAACAAAAAACAAAAAACCCACCACTACTATCACCATTCCCACTGAACCACTATACACTAAGAAGCAATCAACGGGAAAATCTCAATTCTGCTGGTTAGTCGACCCAGATCCTTGCTAGTTAGCCGACTCAGACCACTACGCACACAACCAATCAACATGCAACCCATTGTTAAATTTAATTGTAATCATGCTAAGATACAAGAATCACAAAATAGTAATTTAGTAAATTGAATTTATACCTGTGGAAGTCATCGTTGATATAAATAATAGTTATAATAGCAGCCAGATCTTCCCCTCCTTGCTCCTCACAAAATATTAGTTATCAATGGGGCGAGCTAATAGAACAACAATGGAGAGGAGAGGGGACCTAGCTTTTATATATGAATTTTATTTTGTTGTCCCATTATCGACTTAAACCCTAATTAGGGTTTATGCATAATTCCGGCCCACATATTCAAAATTACCATATTATATTAAATAAAGCCCGTAAGGTGTAAAAGACCCAATTGATCACTTAATAATTTTGGCCCAATCACAAATATCATTATGAGCCATACATTTAACCCGTAAAATTTTCAATCGAATGTGAAGCTCAAATATGGAATTATTCTAACATTCTCCCACTTAGGCAAACATTTGATTGTTATAACAATGTTTTAACACCCAGGTTAGATTACATACGAGGCCACAAAAGTATAGCTTCAAGGATGACACCTTACATAACATGATTCGGTCCAACAAGAATATTAACATTGAACATGGAAGTCATTACATCAATTGAGCGAGGTAAGACCATTACACAGCTACAAATGTCAATATCCTTTCGACATAGATCCCCATCCTTCAACCAATGTGGTAGTATGTGGTATGAACTTAGCACCAAATGTGATCAAAATTATGCTAATTCATATCGGTCCTCATAATGCTTCAGATCAAAATGAAGCCACTTGTCTCCAGAAGAGACTCTTCTTATGCCTTTATTTGCCATATCTCGAGATCACAATTATAATAAAAAGACACAAGTCAAATGCATGCTCAAAATAGTTCATGGATAGGGGAAAAATATTTTATTACCACAAGGGGCTGTATCTGAAAATATATGAGTTGTCTACGTACCTCGTAAAGGGATTAAGCCCAAAACGTAGATCTTTACATAAATAACTCCCACTAACCAAAACCATCAAATGTTTCCACAATACCCATATTAGTAATATGTCTTAAAGACTTTTGGAGCGAGTTCTTTAGTCAAAGGGTCTGCAATCATTGTCTCTGTATTGATATGCTCTATTTTTATGTGCCCTTCCTTGACTCTATCACTAACATCCAAATATTTGATGTCAATATACTTCGACCCACTAGAAATTTTATTATTCTTTGAATAAAATATTGCTACACTATTATCACAGTAGATGGTGATCGATCTTAAGATGAAATCAACAACTTTCAAGTCAGAGATGAAATTTCTTAACCAAACGGTTTGGACTGTAGCCCCATAACATGCCACAAATTCAGGTTGTATAGTAGAAAATCACCAGCAGCTAATCTAAAAATATAACATGAGGTTGATTTCAAATCATCTTGACATCCAGCAAAATTAGAATCTGAATATCCTACCACCTCAAGATGATTTGAAAGCTGGAATGTAAGCATATAACTTTCAGTTTTCTTCAAATATCTCATAACTTTCTTAGCTGTTTTCCAATGCTCATGTCCTGGATTAGACTGAAGTCTACTTAGGACACTGACTGCATACGCTATATCCGGTCTAGTACAAATTTGAGCATACATTAAGCTCCCCACAGCACTAGCATGTGGAATCATCTTCATAGACTCCCTTCCTAGCTCATTCCTTAGACATTGAATTTTGTTAAACTTATCTCCTTTTATGATAGGTGCATCACCAGGTACATGATTCTGAATATTAAACCTTTCTAGAACACGTTGTATATAAGCTTTCTAAGAAAGTCCCAATAAGCCACCATTTCTATCATGATGTATTTCAATGCCAAATACATAGAAAGCTTTTCCAAAATCTTTCATCTCAAAATTAGCAGACAACATTTTCTTTGTCTCATGAAGCAAGCCTAAGTTACTGTTAGCAAGCAGAATCTCATCAACATACAGTACAAAAAAAATAAAATTTCTCCCACTGGTTTTGAAATAAATGCATTGATCAATAATATTTTCAACAAAACCAAGAGAGGTCACAACCTCATCAAATTTCAAATACCATTGTCGAGATGCTTGCTTGAGACTATATAAGGATTTGTTTCATACCAAGTTTTCTTTTCTTTTCACAACAAAACCTTCAGGTTGTTTCATATAAACCATTTTAGAAAGATCACCATTTAAAAAATGCTGTCTTAACATCCATTTGATGAAGCTCCAAATCGTAGTGTGCCACAAGAGCCATGATAATTCGAAAAAAATCTTTCGACGAAACAGGGGAGAAAGTCTCAACATAATCAATGCCCTCTCGTTGAGTGAAACCTTTTGAACTAATCTTACTTTTTTTCGTTCAACATTTCATTTTGAATCTAATTTACTTTTGAAAATCCACTTGTTATTTACTGCCTTAGCATCTGGAGGAAGTTCAACAAGATCCCAAACTTTATTCTTTTCCATAGAATTCATTTCATCTTCCATGGCAGTTATCCATTTATTTGCCTCAGAACTTGTCAATGCTTGGTTATAAGTTACATGAACAACAATATGCCCAATATTAAAATCGGTCTCTAATAAATATGTAATATAATCACTGGGCAATGTAAATCTTCTTTCCCTTTGTGATCTTTTAACTTGTGGCTCAAAAACCGATTCAATCGTCATTTGAGGAGTTGGAGGTTCCTCTTGGTACCTCGGTTCTTCATTAATAACTTCAATTGGATGAGAACCAACACTTTCCTATATAACAAGAACTGGAACAACAACTTGATTAGATTCAACATGAATTTCTCTCAATGTAAAACTCCCACCATCTCCAAAATCATTCTCCAGAAACTTAGCAGTAATGGATTCCACAATTCTAGTGCCGCGATTTGGACAGTAAAACTTATATCCCTTTGATTTGTCCGAATACCCAATAAAGTAACCAGGAGTTGATTTAGGGTGTAACTTCTTTTTAAATGGATTATAAATCCTTGCCTCAGCTGGACATCCCCAAACTTTAAAATGAGCCAAAGTTGGCTTACGTCCTATCCATAATTCAAAAAGTGTCTTTACAATAGCTTTACTTAGAACTCTGTTCAAAATATACATAGCTATTTTCAAAGCTTCACCCCCACAAATATTCAGGCAAATTTGTTCTACTCATCATACTTCTAACCATATCTTTTAGAGTTCGATTACGTCTTTCAAAAATACCATTCTACTCAGGTGTTCCTAGCATGGTGTACTGGGGCACTATTCCACACTTTTGTAAAAACTTTGCAAAGTCACCCATATTTTGACTAGACTCGTTATATTTTCCATAGTACTCACCACCATGGTCAGACCTTACAACTTTGATACTTTTTTCACATTGTTTCTCTACTTCTAGTTTTAACACTTTGAATTTCTCAAATGTATGTGATTTATCGTTAATCAAGTAAACATATCCAAATCGTGAGAAATCATCAATGAAAATTATGAAGTATTTATTCCCACATATAGTGGAAGGCAAAGGTCCACTGATATCAATGTGTATTAAGTCCAAAATTTCATTACACCTAGTCGAACCCTTCCTCGTAGACTTAATTAGTTAACTTTCCTCTTATATAATCCACACAGGTGTCAAATTCAGAGAAGTCTAAGGGGAGAAGTATCTCAACTTTTGCTAATCTTTCCATTCTATCCTTAGAAATATTATCCAAACGCTTATGCTACAACATAGATGATGATTCACAAATTAAAGTCTTTTTCTTTGATACATTGGTAACACATGAGACATCACCAAGAAGAGCCAAAAACAATTTATATAAACCATCACATAAAATGTCATTCCCAATCAAATGAGAATCATTAAATAACTCAACCATTCCATTAACAAAATTAAATATAAAATCACAAGCATCAAGTTTCGATATAGAAATTAAATTCTGTCTTATTTGCGGTACATAAACTATATTTTCCAAAACAAGATAAAAACCAAACTCTAAAGTCAACTTTACTACTACTATAAACTCAACCTTCACTTGAACTTCATTTTCAAAGCATAGGCTCACTTCATTCTCCCTTGGCCTCCGTTTGCTTGTGAACCCTTGTAAGGAATTCGTTTCCATCTCACATAATTATTCCCAATCAAGGTTTCAATAGCAGACAATTGATTCGAAAGAGATGAGGCATTATGAACTATGGAAACATAAAATATTACACTTAATATCATCCAAACATAATGCATGCAATCAAATGGATGATAAAATATCCAACTAATTAATATGGGCTATTAATTAGATAATTCGTAATTTAAATCGAAAACATATGAATTTCATTACGGTTAGAGTCTAAATGCATCATCATAAAGTCACATTGGGGTCAACAATACAACATGCTATAAGATACTCTTAAAACACATCATGTAAAGTAGCCAGTTAACAAAATTACATTGGTTTTCGAAATTCCAACACCTTTGGGCATAAGGAGATTTCTAAACCAAGGCAAACTCGTTAACTGCATTATGTCATTTTTCAAAATATCACATATAATAACACCTTTGGGAAAGATATTATATGCAACAAATCAAAATTGTAGGACAAAAATATATATTTTTTTGTTGTAGAGAAAATCGAATAAATAATAATGAGTGTGCCACTTTGGCAGCTACCAACCATTTTTATTTCAAAATATTTCTCTCTCAGTGGGAAAATAAGAATACTCTCGAAGCCCATGAAAAAATTAATCACAAAACAATAATTATGTAACAAATCATAATCATTAATCGATAAAATGCAAAATTTATATATGATTGAGAGAAAAAATGGGCAACAAAATTTCAAAACTGAAATTTAAATGTTTTCGATTGGGATTTGGTGGCAACATCTCATAATCATCTCAAAGCCCAAATAAAAAACAAAAAGGCACTCCAAATTAAAATCGTTTGCTAATTGAAATTGAATTTTAAAATCATTAGTTCAAGGTTTCAAATTCCATACACAAATCTACGTGATTAGTTACTGGTTGGTGGGGATGGTATGTAAAACAAATTAAAAAAAATTGGCCAAAAATTGATGCATATAATTGATTGACAATGTTGTTGCAAAAGGGAAAACCAAAGGTAGAGAAACGGGGAGCCGGGTATTGATTTACTGGGTTATACAAGAGGCAGTTCCAGGGATTTTGTATGTATGTATATATATATATATATATATATATATATATATATATATAAAACTTTCAATACAAAGGGGAAGGAGGGTGTAAATTAATTCAATTTTACTATGCATGATGTCATTTTTTATTTTCCATTTTGTTTATGTCAAACAAATGTTCTTCCACACATCATGCCACTAGCATTAAAAAAAAATAATAATTTTAGTAAATGTAGAGTTTGCAAACTCTCCGTACAGTGCGAAACAAAAAAATTAAAAAATCTCTCCGCACAGTGCGGAGAGATGACAAACACCATGGCAAAACTCTCCGCATAGTGCGGAGAGATGGCCTTCTGTGGGGACACTATCTTCACAAAGTACGAACTCTCCATATAGTGCGGAGTAAAAAAAGCAAAAAAAAAAAAAAAAAAAAAAAAAAAAAAAAAAAAAAAAAAAAAAAAAAAAAAAAAAAACTTCGTACAATGCAGAGAGTTGGAAAACTCTCCGCACAGTGACTGTCACGTACGTTGCATGAATTTTGTATTTATCGTATTTTTTATTAATGTATAAATTTTAGTTTATTGGAAAGTTTTTGAAGCAATATCTAGAAATATTTCCATGATATAAAGAAATAATTGTAAATTATATTTACAATCGCATAACAGTATTATGTCATCTAGAAAAAATATACTTGTATAATTCATACTTGAATACGAAATAGACGAGATTATACAAATTATTTTGCTTGCATTTTTTAATAGTGTTGATATGATTGAGTTGAATGTGAAAATTATAATTCCAAATTTTGTGTAATTCAATATTGAAAAATTGAAGATTAAGCACCATATTCATATGCATTTATATTTTGTGCTTCATATATATTTAATATTTATTTTATGCTCATGTTGAAAAAATAAAAATTTAGAATTTTTTTGAATTTCAGTTTGGTAATTGAATGTATAATGTTCTGCATTCTCGATATTTGTAAGTGCAAAAATCGGTATATAAAAATACAGTAAACTGCAAATACGGTAGGCAGCATTTACGGTAAGTTGTAAGTACGGTAGGCAGCATATATGGTAAGCTGCAAATACGGTAAGGTAAAAATATGGTAAGTTGTTTACAAATACGATAGGCTGTAAATATGGCAAGTTGAAAATACGGTAGGAAGTATATACGGTAAGGTATAAATACGGTAAGGTTCAAATACGGTAAGTTGTTTGCAAATACGGTAGGCTGCAAATACGGTAAATTGCAAATACAGTAAGTTGTATATACGGTAAGCTGTCTGCAAATACGGTAAGCTGCATATATGGATTTATAATTTGTTATAAATGTATAAAATTTATTTAATATTGAATTTCTTAAGTATTAAATGTTGTAATTCAATATTATTTTCTTTTTTATAATTGTATTTCCGAGAAATTAAAAAAATGTGGTTATGAAATTGCTAATTTTTAAATGTGTTTTTTTGTTGAAAATAAAAATAATTTTTTATGTCATTTGTAAAAAAAAAAAAATTATTGTAATTTTAATAGCATAATAAGAAGATTTATTATGCATTTTGTGCAGAATTTTGTTTATGATAATTGATAAATATTTTTCCACACACGCATCATGCCAACAACATTAAAATAATAATAATAAATTTAGTATATATAAATTTCATAAGACAAAAAAAAAATCTCTACACATGAGCCAAAAAAAAAAAGACTTGGCAAAGTACGGAGAGATGACAAACTATCTCTCCTCACAGTGTGAAGAGAAAAATAAAAACTCTTGGGACTTTATCTGTAAATTCGAAGAGGCATTTTCTCAAACAACTTTTGAGCAATGTATTGAACACTTTAATTCCTGACCTACAACCCGAAAGTATAATTTCATTGAAAATTGTATCCGCTTCTAATGTCTAAGAGCTGTTATCAAGCAAGTGTAAAATATTGAATTTCAGTGATACCCTAGAGCCTCCATCTTGAAAGCAATGTCATGGTACTATCAATATCCCCTTCTTTATACAACTCACATATTGTTTCACTGTATGAATCACGAGAAAATTCATTTCCAATACCGTAAATATGATTTGCATGCTCAAAAATTGAGTTGTGATTGAAATTTAAAGAAGACATAATTGATTTTGAACCATGTTTTTTGACTTTGTTTCCTTGTATATACGAAAAATTTACAATCTTGAAATTTGACTTGTAATTAAGGAATTTGAAAACAACTCTTCGCACTTTTCGGAGAGTTTTTTTTTTTTACTTTGCACTGTACGAAGAGTTTGTCAACTCTCCGCACATGGTTCAACTTTCTCCGCACTGTACGGAGAGATTTTTTTCTCTTCGCACATGGTACAACTCTCTACGCACTGTGCGGAGAGTTTTTTTCTCTTCGCACTATGCGAAGAGTTTTGCCATGGTGCAAACCAACTCTCTGCATTGTGCGACGAGATTAATTCTCTCCGCACAGTGATGAGAGTTTTTTTTTTACTCTCCGTGCTATGCGGAGAGTTTTTTTTACTCCACACTATGCGAAGAGTTTACCAACTCTCCGCATATGGTTCAACTCTCTCCACACCTTTTTTTATTTTTTATTTTTACTCCGTACTTGATTCAACTCTCTCTGCACTGTGGGGAGAGTTTTTTTTTTTTTTTTTTCAATTTTACAATATTGAATTACACAAATTTTAGAAATATAATCTTCACATTCAATTCAATCATATCAATACTATCAAAGAATAAAAGCAAAATAGTTTGTTTATTTCTTATTCAAGCATGAAATATACAAGTATATTTTTTTAGATAACATATTGCTATACAATTGTAAAAATAATTTGTAATTATTTTTTTATATCATGAAAACATTTTTAGATATTGCTTCAAAAACTTTTCAAAAAAATTAAAATTTATACACTAATAAAAATACGATAAATACAAAATTCGTGTAACGTACGTGATAGCGACTAGTATATATATTATTTCAAAACTTTGAAAACTTAACAATTACAAAAACTTTAATTGATGGGTTGCAAAAACTTTTCAATTATTCAGTCAGAGAAAGAATATTAATGGATTCTGATCTTAGCATAAAGGCTCTGATACCAATTGTTAAAAGATACAAGAATCACAAAATACTAAATTAGTAAATCGAATTCATACCTGCGAAAGTCATCGTTGATATAAATAATAGTTGTAATAGTTGCCTCTCGGGGCATAGTCTAGTGGTGCAAAAGACAGGAGTGAGGTTATCTCAAACCTTGCTGGCAGCAGCAGTGTGGGTGTTCAATTCCTGAGACATGGAATTGGACTCCTTGTAAGCGCAGTGTACATGCAGCTCTTGTTCCTTAGCCTGTTGGGGCACATCCCGCGATTTACCTCCCTCACAAAACTCTAAGGGTGGGGCGGTGGGGACCCTCAAGGTTGGGGTTCAACCTTTATAGTTGTAATAGCAGTCAGATCTTCCTTCCTTGCTCTTCGCAAAAATATTAGCTATCAATGGGGCGAGCTAATAGAACAACAATGGAGAGGAGAGGGGACCTAACCTTTATATATGAATTTTATTTTGTCGTCCCATTATCGATTTAAACCCGAATTAGGGTTTACGAATAATTCCGACCCACATAATCGAAATTACCACATTATATCAAATAAAGCCCGTAAAGTGTAAAATGTCCAATTGATCACTTAATAATTTTGGCCCCATCACAAATATCATTATGAGCCATACATCTAATCCGTAAAATTTGCAATCGAATGTGAAGCTCACGTATAGAATTTTTCTACCACCCATCACTGAAAACCAATTTGCCGCCTGAAAACTTAGCAACCCAAAGCGTCAAATGCAGACGTGGAGGTGTTCAAAAACTTATGAGGTCATGTGTGAAACACGAAAACTTGTGCAGGCTATCGATCATCACTGCGCTACAGATCGGTAACACCAAAAAAACTGAGTCACCGATCTATAGCTCCAGAGAAGAAAGAAGATGATGAGGGAAGAAATATGGGGATGGGGCTGTTTATCTTCCATAACATTAGTCAGATCGGTGACGTCATACTGGGTGATTGTGACCCCATTGTCGGTGATGCCCTGGTAGTATTGTGAAATAAAGAGATTATAGAAAGTGGAAAGTGATACAGAGAGAATGGAGTGGGGAAGTGATTAGGATTTAAGAAATTTGGTGGGGGTCGAAGGGGGGTAGGATGGGGTATATAACTTAATTTAATTTTATAATATTATTATTAATTGAATATTACTTGGTTTTTTATAATAAACTTTTGCACCTATTTTTTGAATTGTAATCTTTAAAAACTAATTTCCTCTTTTTTATTTTTAATTCACTAAAAAGTACTGAAACTTTATAAAGGCCGAAAAAGTTGCTGTTTAACAATTTGCTAACCCTATTTAAAATTTGCCTTTTATTCCCTATCCTTTCTCATTTGTTGATGTGGGATTATTGATATACACTCAATTCAACCCATTTAAGTTTTAAGTTGGAATTATATATATATATATA